>NW_017306585.1:1196074-1198568 GCF_000935625.1 Nanorana parkeri
GGGGGGGGGGCGGGGGGGGGGGGGGGGGGGCGTTTACCGGCCCGTAGAAGCGATCTGGCAACAGCTTCTATTGTAAAGCCGACAGTCAGCTTTACAAATGTAACAGAAAAACCGCCAGGAGTCTGTTTAAACGTGCTCGATGCCTGTGACGTACGCTATACGTCACTGTTCATGTATGGGTTAAAAGACAGGAAGTGGGAGGAGTAGTGTGGAGGAGGCTGGAGAGTGTGGATTTATGTACTGCTGTGACACTGCATGTCAGTATCCTTGCTGGAAACCTGTAGACTGGGAAAGTTACCCCAAAAGTCTGGGACTGTTTAACTGCGATTGCAGCTCTGAAACCTTCAAGTCGGGGAGACTGTTATTTTCTGTTATAATGAAGAATTGTTGTTTAAGTTTTTCAGCTGGTCAGTTAAGATGAACTGTTGTGTTATTTTGCTGCTGTAAAGCTATTTGTATTAATAAACATGTCTCCCTGATCCTGCTGGATTCCCCTAACATCACACACTGTACAAATCTGCTCTATCAATGAGGGTCTACAACCTCAAATGTTCAAGCAGTCGCTGCCCTGCCACACAGAAGTCTGCAAAAGGTGTGCATTGGAATCGGAAAATCATTTGTGCAAAATCAGTCCAAAGATGTATAATGTTAAAGCTCAATGCTGAATGAACCTACAGTGGGGAAAACTCTGTCAATCTCATTGAGTGATGATGGTACAATAAACTGCATTTATATCACTCTTCCAAAGAACTACCAATAGTTATCACTTACCACATAATATGGTCTAGTGGTCTAGCCAGAACAAGCCTGTGGTGCCAGTGTGTTGATCTGAAATACACTAACATAGGTTTGTAACCCATTTACATCATAACAAAACACATAAAGTGTATATTTTATATGGGCTACTTCTAGTTGACTGGTTTCCCCTTGACAATATCCATTATTCTCCTTTGTAGTTACATAGTGTGATTAAGGCCTTGTTCACACAGGCTTTAGCTTGTACATAAGTAACGTGTACAGCAAGCTTTTGCAAATGATTTGTGGAGCTTTTGACAAGCTTTAAGCAGCTTTGTTGAAGGCTTTAAACACTATTTAGCTCCAGTTTGGACACAGATCGTTATAGGAGCGTCAACTGTCACTTTAGACAAGCTGCTAGCAGGTTTCAGTAGATGAAAAAAAGAACATAAGAGAGCGCCTCCATAGTGTAAAAATGTTATTTAATAGTAAAAACACGCAGCTCTTAGGCTGTACTTACAACAGTTCGGTAGAATAAAAACCAGTAGAATAGGGTGAGAGGACGGAACCCCTGGCAAGTTTCAGTAGACTTGAAGTTTGTACACAGGCACATAGAGAGATGCGGGTGGCACATGGTGTACACTTGGAGCTACAGGAGAGCACAGGTGAACACTTAGACATACACAGGAGCACAGGGGTACACTTGGAGCTACAGAAGAGCACAGGTGAACACTTAGACATACATAGGAGCACAGGGGTACACTTGGAGCTACAGAAGAGCACAGGTGAACACTTAGACATACACTGGAGCACACTTGGAAATGTTGGGCTGTTGCTGGAGATGGCAAGGTGTGAAATCCTGCCTTACTGCTGTTGTGCCTCTCCCTCACTTACCTCCTCTACAATCTCTGGCACCAAGGTACAGTCTGCCACCTTGTCATCCCCACCTCCTCATTGCTTAAACCCACTTAGCAGTAAGGTGCAGGAACACCAATGGCAATTGCTGCTCCCTGCTTGTTGTCCTCTCCCTCTGTGCTCCTGGAGCTTCTCCTCTGCATCCAATAACAAGAATTGTTGCAGGTCCTCCTGTTAAAGTTACTGTTGTTGTGCTGAAATCATTGAGCTGACTCTTCCATGCCAGTTTGCCGGGCAGCGGTTTTATTAGTTGCAGAGGAGAAAGAAGAGAATGCTCTTGCAGCTGCTGGGGAAAATGTGTTTCTCTGCCATGGGAGGAGGGTGGGGAAGGCTTATGTTGCTACTCCACAACCTCCTCCACATGCTCTGGCTGTATAGCGCACCTACTTTCAGAAAGAAAAGGCAGAAGGGCCCTGCCTTTTAAAGGTGCAGCCTGACCACTTTGTCCTTCGGATGCAGAACCTGCTCACCCCCTACTAATTGTACTTAAATAACTTCTGCCTTTCCCTTTAGGTATCCCAAATATGATGAATATAGAGAACTGCTTAACTTTACTAGCAACTATGGCAGTAGGGGGTTTGAGAATGTTGTGCTTCGTTGCATTTACAAATGTGGTTATTTGGTACACAAAACTGTACTGCACTAGTATGTGATGATATGCTGCAAAAAAAAGGCAGGTCGTTTTTAATAATTAACAGTGGATATCCACAACAGTGGATATGGGTGCCACTAATGAGATTAAGGAATTTCTGACCATTTCTGAAAGCATTCTTACTTTACAGCATTTTTTTTTACACCGGCCTATATATACTGTATATAAGTGTGTGTTAAAGCACTATATATA
>NW_017306585.1:1198668-1211951 GCF_000935625.1 Nanorana parkeri
TATATATATATATATATATATATATATTGGACAGCAAAGGAGCACCAGTTGTCTGAAAAGGTCATATCTCTGCTCTTTTCTCCTAGCAGCATGTTCCTTGTCAGCTCATGCACATGCAGGACACCTGACATGCTCCTAGTGCTGGCCCACCCTCCCCCAGTCTAAGGGGTGGTGCACAGGGGATTACAAGAGGCTGAAATCACGTATCGTTCAGGTATTTACACCAGTTGTATTTAAAATACATATTTTATTTGTTTTTTCCTGGAGTTAAGCTTTGATATCATAAAAAGCGAGACAAACACAGTAAATGCATTTTTGTACCTGCTATCAAACATGGTATAGCAATATTAGAAATATTACTTTCACAAGGAATTTCACAACACATGCCACATTTTTTATAGATTAGCAATATAAGCAAATATGTTTATTATTACTTTTTTAGGTGACCGCTACTGACACTCATATTAATACAGTTTGTTATGTATCCTTACACTCATTTTTCTTCATACCACTTTTCCAAATATGTCACTAGAAAGAGGGAACTAAGTCCCCCTGACAAAAATGTGGGCTATATTGCGCAATATTCATTGGGAGCAAAATTAGGGAAGCCAATATTTCCTAACATGAAATATTGTTATGCTTGCAAAATATTTGCTGTTTCCCAGGCCAGCAATTCCACTTTCCTTATCAGTGTTAAAACACATAGCAGAACTTGGTTTCTCCACTTAGTGAGTGATTTTTGCTTTGATAAGTATTCAAATGAAAAGTCAAAAATTTGGCAATGTCATGGTGTAGTTTGGCAACTTTGGCACCCAGGACTCACAGCCAGAGGGGCTGAGAGGGTCCAGAATATAAACAGTTTTATAAGGAATAAGCTGGCTTTTCAGTTTCTTTTGGGTTTTCCAAATTGTAGCTGGCTTTTGGAGCCCTAGAAATTTCTTATAGCTCTGGGTGGGATGAAATCTCCAGTCCTGAAGCCAGGTGTTGCCAACGACCAGTCAGGGCTGAGCAGTTTTATTAAGAGTTTGAGCCAGAACTCAGTGGAGTTGGTAAGGTGTGTGCTGGAAGCGGCACAAGGAACAGCCAGGAAGGCTGAATGATTAGGAAAGGCTAAGAGAGGCAGAAGTCCTGTGACATAGTATTTGAGGTTGAATAAAGACATTAGTCCATCAAGTCCAACCTATTAGGATCTCATTCTAGGAGTACCCGTACCCCTGTATATTACGGTCCCTTAAGAAATCGTCCAAACGTTTCTTGAACAATTCCACATTACCTGCTGAGTGTATGGGAAAACCTGAGAATGGTGACATAATACACTCTGTTTGCTGAAAGGCAAGTGGACTTTATGTTGTGCTGTTGAAGAAAGCAATTTTCTGTTACGTAATAAATAAAAGACCGTCCTTTTTATGTTAAAACGGCTTCGAGGCTGGTCATTAAGCGCTTACCATTGTGATAACTTCCCCAAAATATCACACTTTAGATAGAACAACATATATATATTATAGGAACATACAACAGACAACAATAAACCAGCCTGCGTTTTGTTACTAGATGTAAGTTATCTTTTAAAAAAGATTTGCAGTTTCTATAAAAAATCTTCTGACTAATTGAGAATATTCTCTATTTTCTGTTTTAAAGTCTTGATTAGAATTGAACTTATGGCAAATGTGCTGCAGATTATCACAAAAACATAAAATACTGGTTTGCAACATTAAACAATGTTGTAAAGGTTTTAAAAAAATATATACCCTTATAAATGAAGTATAATTTTATTTACATATACATTTAATAATATCAAATGAAACATTTTTAGTGTATATCTTGTTTTTTTTTATTATACTGGAGACTAGGGTGTCAGAAAGCAGAATTATTTGATGTTTTTCAATATCTGCCAAGAGTTCAGATTTAAAGGCTCGCACTTGTTAGTTTACAGCAATTGCCAAATGTCATACTTTAAAATAAAATTTAACTACCGTATATACTCGAGTATAAGCCGTCCCGAATATAAGCCGAGGTACCTAATTTTACCACAAAAAACTGGGAAAAAGTACTGACTCGAATATAAGCCGAGGGTGGGAAATGAGGCAGCTACTGGTAAATGTACAAAATGAAGATAGATACCAATAAAATTACATGAATATTTATTTAAAAGAAAAACAATAACCTAGCTCTGTAAGTGGAAAAGGGGGTACAGGGCTACATATCATGTACTACGGACGGTATGGTACTATGGACCCTAATACACACACAATAAGGCCCTATTCATATCTTTAAGTTTAGGTGCGATTAGGGATTCCTGCATCCGGAACATGCGTTTTCTTGCAGCAGGAATGCCTAATCTTGTGTTTACAAGCAACAGCTGTCACCCATTCAAGTTAGTGATCAGGTGACAGCTGCTGCATGTAAACGCCTGCACACCGCATGTAATGGTATGTGATATGATTACATGCAATTAGAAAACACTCTACTTGGATGCACAATCGATGTGTCCAGTGAGAGTGGCTGATTCCTAACCAAATGTAATCCTATCATGTATCATTACATGCGGTGCGCAGGCGTTTACATGCAGCTGCTTTTTTTCTGTTCATTAACTTGTATGGGCGACAGCAGCCGTTTGTTAACATCAGATTAGGCATTCCTGCTGCAGGAAACCGCAAGTTCCTGACGCAGGAATCCCTAATCGCATGTAAAGATACAGGTGTAAATGGAGCCTAATACACTTACACGCCTCTCCCCACCTGTACACATAAAAAAAAAAATCCTACCCATGCACTAGGGCTGTAGCTAATGATTATTTTCTAAGTCGATTAGTTAGATTAGTTAGCCGATTATTAAGTTCGATTAATTGTTAATCGGATTTTAAAAAATGGCTCCAGTGATGGACTACTAGTTTGTATTAAGATTGTAGTGCGGGCGTGGCGAGCCGCTGACCAAGATGGCCGCGGTCTGAGCGAGCTCCGCAACACCGATCCCCAGGACAGCAACAAAAGCCAAATACAGCACACCTCACCCGGGTGGCCTGATGCCCCATAGTCGGGGGACATCGTCGGGGGACATCGGGCACATCTTCCGATCGCTGAAGCGGTGGGATGCGGCGTAGCAAACAGCAGAAGGAGCCGCGATTCAGCTGAGGCAGGAAGGAATCCAAGATGGCCGACACGTGCAGCCAGAGCAGCGGTACCTGAGGTATTTAATTCCTCCTCCATGGACAGCTTGCCCATCACCCCTGCTGACACCCATGAGAGTGACAGGGATGCCGCCCTCCTTGACAAGTTCCGCAGCATGCTGCAAATGGAACTCTCGGCAGCTACTAGCAAGCTGGCAGCCACACTGACCAGGGAGATTAGAAAGATTGGGGCCCGCACAGACCTTTTGGAACAAAAAATGGACAATGTGATCACTGTCATTGAATCACAGGAGAAAGAAATGGATGCATTCTCTGACAAACTGACAGTAGCACTGGACAAAATGGAAGACCTGGAGAACAGGGCCAGACGCGGTAACCTGAGGGTAAGGGGACTGCCTGAGTTCATAGAGGACCTCACCTCCTCAGTCACAGCCCTTTTCCAGGAGCTGGTCCCCTCCATACCAATAGAGCGTCTTGAATTCGACCGTATACACAGGGCCTTGGCCCAAAAGCGCCGCGATGGCCCCCCGAGAGACATCATTATTAAATTCACGTATTACAAAACGAAAGAGGCCATTCTACACGCCACCCGTGATCGCCGTGATCTACAGTTCCAAGGGCACCCCTACCAAATTTTCGTGGATCTATCTCCAACTACCATTCAAAAACGCAGGGATATGAAACAATTCCTCGCTATCCTCCGGGAGAATAATATTTCATACAGATGGGGTTTCCCCTTTAAAGTGATGTTCAGCCATAAGGATAGATCGTTTACTGCAAGCACGCCAGATGAACTCCGCAAGATAATGGTCAGCCTTACCCTTCTGTCATCCTCCCAGCTGACCTCTACCCCAGCGGGGGGTAGCCAGCGCCCAGCCATGCCGACTCCAATCTGGGAAAAGAAGCAGAAGACGAGACCCGCCTCGCAGAAATCAAGGAGCGACAGTCCACCCCTCTTTGACCCGGCCTGAGGGTCCTACTTACCGCTCGGAGTGTAACATTTTTTTTTCCCTCAGGTTTCTTGTCGGTCGTAATCGACGACCCCCTAGAAGGGTCGGTCAGAGAACTGGCACGTTTGGAAGGGTGTTGGGGCGGCAGCTACACAGCCTCCACTTCCTTTTTTGTTTTTTGATTTTTCTGTTCTTGCCTTTCCTGGCCTGAGTGACTATTCCTGCACTACGTTGAATTGTTTGATTTAATACCATTTGTTTGGGCACCATCCAATCTCTACTGTTGTAGATGCAAGGGAGCCGAGACCGGTATGGTCGCAGAGAGATACTGTGGGAAACCTAGGAAACCTGTACTTCGCACTTGCCCTGTGACGTACCCTTTATAGTGCTATATGCGCTCCTACCCGCGACTCTGAGAGTCTTCATCTTATTAAGGTGTATTATATGATTGCTTTCCCTGGGGATCGGTGGAATCGTGCCCCCCATGATGACATGCATGGGAAGGGGTTTTCCCCCTGCCCCGGCCTGCTCCACCGACCTCCCCGGCGGGTTAACTTTGTTTAGTTTAATTGTTTTGTCTTTGTCTGTTTTAACCTGTACTCTTTCCTCTATTGAAGATCCCTCCCCATTCTGTTCCCACCCACTTCCCGGGTCCCCTCAAGTGATGACTCATCAGGTTCACCTCCCGTGCTACGCCAGCTCCAACCCCCAACTCCTCTGTGATGTGCGGCTGCTACGGGTGATGTCAGTACTCCTCCACGCTAACAATGACAAGTAAGTTTACATTACTATCCCACAATGTCCAGGGGTTCAATTCGCCGGCAAAACGATACAAGGCATTCTCGTACTATTCCTCATGTCATGCCGATGTGGTATGCCTGCAGGAACAGGCATGGATAATCCCACGGCCTTTGGTTGGTGGATAAACAAAGGATTTCGGGTAGTGCATGACCTACTGCACTCACCCACCATTCCCTCCTGGCAATACTTGCGAGAACACAACCAAATTCCAGTAGTAGAACACTTTAGATATCTCCAACTTCACCACTGGCTCTCCACTCTTACTAGAAGAAGGGACCCAATTGTAGTGCATCATGGAAGTCAGCTGGAAGTAAAAAAAAAAAAAGTGTGGTGTGCAATATAATGAAATGGAAAGTGTCAAACAGTAATTAATGCAGAATGGCACAGGCTATAAAGGAATACAAATCCCAGCAATAATACATTATACAGCACAATGCAGAATATCACCAGCTATAGAGGACTACAAATCCCAGCAATAGTACATTAAAGCTGGCGGTATTCTGCATTGCGCTGTATAATGTATTCTTACTGAGATTTGTTGTGCTCCTCTATAGCTGGTGGTATTCCGCATGCATTGAGCCGCTGTATGTATTATTGCTGGCTGGGATTTGTTGTATTCCTCTATAGCTGGTGGTAAATGATTGCACTGTATAATTATACAGTGCAATGCAGAATATACCACCAGCTATGGAGGAATACAACAAATCCCAGCAATACAATATACAGACAATGTATAAAATGTATTGCTGGGATTTGCATTCCTCTATAGCTGATGGTACATATACAGTGCAACGTACCATCAGCTAAAGAGGAATACAACAGTTCCCACTATCCCTGTAATACATTTTTTTTTAAAACAATGTGTGTGTGTGTGTGTGTGGGGAGGGGGCAGGCACTCTTACTTTTAGATGCGGGATCGTGGGCCTGTCAGGTGCCGTTCCCCCTCGATGGTTGGCGGGCACCGCCGCGTCAGGGAGCTCAGAGTGGGGAGGAAACGAGGCGTGTCGTCTGGTGTGCGGCTCGGGTCGTTTGTAGAGCGCGAGCATGGTAAACTAATCGATAGCCGACTAATCGATGATGAAAAGCGTTGACAACATTTTCCATCGTTGATTTTAATAGACTACATCGATTAGTTTTTGCAGCTCTACCCTGCACAAATAAAAAAATTACACCCCCTCTCCCCCTCATACTCATAAAGAAAACAATACTAACCCTGCACAGATAAAATAGTATCTTACTAATCAATCCTTTTCGGCCAGCGTTCAGTGAAGGATTTCAGAGCGCTGGCCAAAAGGATCCAAGTGCTGGCACAGAGGAGCAGAGATGCAGACCATGTAGCTCCTCCCGCAAGTCAGGTACATGGTCCGTGAGCGCATACCTGACTTGTGACCTGGCTGCGGGCCACAAAGTAGCGGCTCGCGGGCTGGTTTACAGTCTCAGGTCTAACTTGTATTTAATCTAGTTTTTCATTGCCTACATCGTTAGCGATTATTTAGTTATATTGGTGTTTCAGTTGCTAGGAGTCATTTGGGTTTAACTTACTGCTGAATACAAGTATCCTGGAACTAAAAATGGTATTGTTGGAGTGAATTACTGTTGCTGCAAAGGAAATTATGCAAGCAGTTTATTTAGGGAGAAGCAGAAGCAAAGGAAAACTGTCTGGTTTTATTTCTTCCTTTCTTGTCCATGAAAACTACAACCAGCAAAATTGACCGCTATTCTCTTATAGTTAGTCTCTTAAGGCCTACATAACACTTTGCACTACATTTGAGGTTCTGACTAATAGCTGATGAACTAATCAGCTTGCCTACTCTGACCTATATTTGCTGGTTTTATGGCAGATGGGCAACTTTTAGGACAGACTATAATTTTGTGTAGAAATGTTATTACATCTGCATAAAGAATATTGTTTGCATAAACAAATCTACAGGCACAGAGAAATCAAGACTTCTGTCCCTCATTAAAAAGCATCTGTCCTCCTAAACATTTGTTTTATAAGTCCGGTGATTGCTATTCCCTCGGCCACTGGTCTTATATCTTCCCCCGTGTGGTTCTTGTTGCAGCTAACATTGACAAAATTACATTGCAGCTCACTGTAGTGGCAGGGCCCGAGTTTCAGACCCCATGTCGGAGCCGCCCACTGTAACTGCGTCATTTTATTGACAGGTCATAAGACTCTGGGTCTGTCCCATGTCCTATGACGTCACATGTTAACTGACGCACCAGGAGTCTCCTGGTCTCTTGACAATCCATGCCAGTTTATCTCTACAAGATACCCATCCATATTATTGCCCAGTCACTAGAATTGCCATTGCTTGAAAGGAATTGTAGTTTCTCATAGGGACGCTGGAGAAAGAGCAGATGTAACATATCCACTACTATGATACCTCCTTGTAGTGCCCAGTCATAGGTAAAATGGTGAAGTTGAGTTGTTGCTAAATAGCAGCTAATATACATATCTGACACCACTTAAAGTGACAAGAAAACTGAGGAGTTACATCTTAAAAATGCATTCAAGTACCTTAACTATTAAAGGAGAACTATGAGGTGAGTGTTTTTCACTCACCTCATAGTTCTAGCCGACCTGTGACAATGAGACTGTCACAGGTCGGCTCAGTAGATCGGGAAGTGAGCGAACACATACCGGCGTTCGCTCACCTCTCGATCCTGTCACGGCTCTCTGCCGTGACAGGGGAGGGGCTGGATTCCCCGCTACGCCAGCGCTGACAGCTCGCGGTATACTGAGCTTAGGGTGACGGGAGGACGCTAGTTTGTGTCCTCCCGTTACCCTGAGAACTATGGGGAAAAGCCCTGACCCCATAGTTTTCCTTTAATGAAAATGTAGCTTATGTGTTCATAACTCAGCTGTAGATCCTCAAATCATCTCTGAATTCAGGCTGACACTGTCCTGCCTTCTGAAGGGTGGCTACTTGTGTCCCCCATGGTCCCCATTGGTGTTGTAAAGTATCCATCGCTCCAAACTCACTACTGTGATGGACTACAATCTCACATTTAGTTTACCAATTTGTATTAAAAATTTTAGTCCATCACTGGAGCGAGCTTGAAGTGGTGGCTACTTTACAACACACACAGGGACCATAAGGAACAAAAGCAGCCACCCTCCAGAAGGCAGGACAGCGTCGGCACAAATTCAGAGATGATTTGAGGATCTACAGCGGAGTGATACACAAATAAGATACAGTATTGTTAATAGTAAGGATACTTCAATGCATTTTTAAAGATTTAACTCCTGAGTTTAGTGTCACTTTAAATAACACTGTCTGTCTTAATGCTAGCCTTCAGGACCTTCGTGAATATTGTAGCTGTTGCTACTGCTGCCTGCTGTTGAAAATGTTTGAAAACTGCATCATAGCAATTACAGGTCAAGCTAATTTAACTGTGTACTAAGGTTCCAACAGCATTTCACATGCATGAACTTTGTGTCCCTGCCACATCAATATGGTCCTACATATTTTCAATGTGCAATTCTCCAGCATGCTCATATGATTACATGCATGTATCTGTGCTGACACTGTCAGCACAGATAGCAACTAAATGGTACCTAATGAAATAGCAACTAAATGGTACTTAATGTGAAGAAAATAAAGTTGCACTTATTATAATAACTAGAGAGAGGGGAGAAAAACCGGATAAGCCAACATGTGAATAATACAGAGTTATTAACAGACACTCAAACATTGTAAATTGAAGTTGATAAAGCAGCACCACCTAATGGACTTCTAAAAACATTGCCTAACATAAAACCATTAGAATGCTTTGTACAGACAAGAAAGGCTGTGTTTGAAAGCAGAAGGGGAACATCCCTAATTTGGCGGTTCCTTAATGTGCAGCACTGCATGCCAGCAACTATAGCGATTCCAGTTGTTTAACATAGCATATATTTGTTAAATACGAAACTTTAACCATGTGTTTGCCTTTGCCTCGTGTCCCTTTAACACTTATCTTCCCAAAGAAATTCCTATGCAAGCTCTAAAAGGTGCCCATACACTGCACGTCTCTCGTACGAGAATCGCGGGAAATCCCGCGATCGTACGAGAATCGCGCAGTGTATGGAAGGCGTGCGACCGTTTCTGATGTACGGTTGCACGTCTTTTGTATATGAAGCATGTTGGAAAACTAGCCGAGAATCGTACGATTTTCGGCTGGTTTTTAACATGATCGAGAGATCACTGCCGAACGAGCCGGTGTACGCACGCGCACACTGCCCGTTCAGCATTGCAGTCATCGGAAGCCCGCCCCTAGGGCTTTCAATGATCACAGGTACGATCTGCCTGTCCAAGATGGGCAGATCGTACGTTTTTTAAAGTACTTTACAACCCTCACAAGACAAAAGTCTTGCGAGGGTTGTAGAGTGCATGGCCACCTTTACTCTCAAAGTCAAAACTTGCTCAGGACTAAGCACATGGTGATATTCTGGCTTCCCACATGACAGCAATCTGATGCTTCATACATCAAAGTGCTGGATTTTTCTCAACGCTACAATGGCACATTGATGCGGCACAATAAATGTATGAGCCTTCTGGTGCCTGCTATGCAGCATGCCCAAACCTTAAAGTGACATTGAAGGCAAATTCCCACAACCTAACGTTAATTAACCGCTTGAAGACCAGGTGTTTAGACCCCCTTCCTGGCCAGGCCATTTTTCAGTATTCAGCGCTGTGGTACTTTGACTGACATTTTTTTTTTGTTTCAATAGTTTTTATTTTTCAGTCATAAAAATAAAATGATTACAATACAGTTCCAGGTAAAAAGGCACAAGATACAATCACCTTGTCGGTAACAGTTGCAAACAATTGTATATATATTTTTTTTTTTCCATAACCGTAGGGAAAGTATGTGGCAGCGGAATAGTACCACCAGGCTGGGGAATCCTCTCAAAATGACGTTAGGCTCGTGAGGGGAATGGTCGGGTGCGCATATACCAACCAAGGGTCCCAGACCTTCCGGAATTTATTTTGCTTGTCCATCAGGATGCTGGACAGTTTTTCGTTGGTGAAGAATGAGTCCATCCTTCTACTAACCCCCCCAAAGGGGATCTGCTGTTTCCTCCACGCCTGCGCTACGGTTTGTTTTGCAGCTAGGAACATGAAGACTGCTAGTTTATGTTGGGAGCTTGTGAGGTTTGGGGGTTTAAGGTGTAATAGGGCAAACCTCGGGTCCTTACGTATATTCGTTTGGAGGATTGAGTTCAGTAGCCCGAACGTTTTGATCCAGAAGCGGTGTACCAACGGACATGTCCACCAGATGTGCATTACATCACCCTTCGCATCGCAACCTCTGAAACATTTAGCTGACTGTTGAGGATGGGAATGTGCTAGTCGAGCTGGCACCATGTACCATCGCATCATAGACTTGTATACCATCTCTAGGGAGGTGATGTTGATGGTGCATGATGCCGCAGAAGTCCAAATTTGTTGCCACTCTATTTCAGTAATTGTCCCATTTAGATCTTTGTCCCATGCTACAACATAGTTATGGGCAGAATTACTGTGAGCCAAGCTCAGTTGAGAGTACAATATGGAGACCAATTTGGGTTGTAAAGGTGTGTGGTAGCATATATGTTCCATCAAGGAGAGTCGAGTGGTGGGCCCCCCGCTGGCAAGTACGGACTCCGCCCAGTGTCTGATTTGCAGATATCGGAAAAATTCAGAAGGGGGTGTGTGTGAGTCTTCCCTTATTGAGTCCCAGGTACGCAACCGCCCATCATGCAGCAGGTTGTGCAGGTATATTATGTTTTGGGATGTCCACCAAGAAAACGCTCCGGGCGACTGCATCCCTGGGGCAAAGAGTGGATTGCCTATTATGGGCATTAGTGGGAGATGAGAGGAGATTAATTTTCCCTGATGTTTTGTATGGTCCCATACTCTGAGAGTATGGTTCATCACGGGGGTGAGAATTTTTGGCCTTGTGTGTGGGGGGAGCCATGGGAGAGCTCTGATTGACGTCGGGGCGCAATACACGCTTTCCAGGTCCACCCATAATGGTCTCAGTGAATCAGAGTATAAATTGGTTATGGGTGCTATCTGAGCTGCCTGGAAATATTTGTTAAAGTTCGGAAGGCCCAATCCCCCTTGTTTTTTGTGTGTGCACATTGTAAGTTTCGAGACCCTAGGTCTGGTGGTTCCCCAGGTGAAAGTGAGTACTTTTTTCTGGAATGAGTGCAAGATTTTTCCTGGTATAGCCACCGGCAGGATCCGGAATAAATATAATATTTTTGGGAGAATGGTCATCTTGACCGAGTTAATGCGTCCTATCCAGGATAACTTATGTCGGGCCCATGTGGACATTAAGTCTATCAGAGTTTTGAAGAGGGGAGTGTAGTTCTTTTTATAAAGGGAGCCATAGTCTCTGGTTAGCTGTATCCCTAAATATTCCAGAGCGGAGGAGCGCCAAGTGAAGTTAAAGTTTCTTTGTATAGTTGCAACCACCTCCTGTGGTAGAGATATGTTGAGGGCTAACGATTTTTCCGTATTAATAGATAGATTGGAAACTTGCGCAAAAGAGTCTAGCACATCAAGCAAGTTTGGAATGGAGACATAGGGTTGTGAGATGGTAAGCAGGAAGTCGTCCGCAAATAGGCTAAGTTTGTACTTTGTATTTCCAACCGTCACGCCGTGTATATTTGGGTTGTGTCGGAGTATGTGTGCCAGGGGTTCAAGGGCTAGAATGAAGAGGATTGGGGACAGGGGGGCATCCTTGTCTAGTTCCCCGGTGAATCTCGAATGGTGGAGAAGAACACTGGAGGTAGCGCACCGTGGCAGAAGGATTATCATAAAGGGCCTCTAGCCACCGTAGGAAGATTGCGGGAAATCCCCATTTCCCTAGGATGTAATTCATGTAGTCCCAGGAGACATTGTCAAAGGCCTTTTGGATGTCTAGGGACAATAGCATGCCCGGTAGTTTGTTGTGCTGCATGTGATGTATTAGTTGGATGACTTTTCGGGTGTTGTCTGTGGCTTGGCGATGGGGGACAAAGCCCACCTGGTCCCTGTGAATTAATGTTTCTAGAAAGCAATTTATCCGGTTGGCCAGGATTTTGGAAAGTAGCTTGGTGTCTAGGGATACGGGCCTATAGTTATGTGGGTCTGTGTCATCCTTTCCTGGTTTTGGGAGCATTACTACTTGAGCTGCTAGGGAGGAGGGATGCAGTTTCCGACCCTTGGATATGTGGTTGAATAGCTCAACTAAGTAGGGGGCTAGAATGTCTTGAAATTTTTTGTAGTACAGGGCCGTAAATCCGTCCGGCCCTGGGGATTTAGCTGGTTTAAGGGATTTGATGGCTGCTAATACCTCCTCCTCAGTAATTTCAGCCTCCATCCTCTCCACCATAGGGCTAGACAAGGTGCCCGGGGGAAAGTTCATGAAAAGGGAATCCGCTTTGTGGTTGTCAAATTGAGGTGGGGGACTGTATAGTTTG
This sequence comes from Nanorana parkeri, assembly GCF_000935625.1. NCBI lineage: Eukaryota > Metazoa > Chordata > Amphibia > Anura > Dicroglossidae > Nanorana > Nanorana parkeri. Next base: position 1,210,985 of record NW_017306585.1, read on the forward strand.
CGTAGGATGTGGGCAGATTTGGATACTATGTGGGAAGGGTTTGCCGTCAAGGATCCATTGGAAAGCCGAAGTTTGATAGGTTTAGCTCCCCTAGGTTTTGCATTTAGTAAATTTGCTAACATGGAGCCTGGCTTGTTTGATCATGCATAGAAGGAGTGTTTTGCCCATCGGAGCTGTTTCTCAGCTTTGTCATTAAGGAGGAGATTCAGTTCTACCTTTACTGAGGCTACTTGTTGGCGTAATGTGGCGGAAGGGGCGGCTTCCCAGGCTGTATCCAATGTTTCTAGTTCGGCGTATAGGGATTTAATTTTATTTTCCCGATCTCTCTTCCTGCGGGAGGCTAAGCGGATAAGGTCCCCTCTAAGGGTCACCTTATGGGCTTCCCAGAGGGAGACAGGCGAGGTTACCGAACCCCCATTTTCCGAAAAGTATTGAAGGAGGTGTTCCCGGACGATTGCCGCCGAGTCAGCGAATGTGAGTAGGGAATCGTTCAAGCGCCAAGTGTAGGAGGTTGGGCTAGAGGATAGGGACACGCATTCGAGGAGGATTGGGGAATGATCTGACCATGGGACAGGAAGTATTTTGGAGGATTTTATTCTAGGGAGGAAGGACTGATGTTGTGAGTGAGATAAGATTGGTGAACTAGTGATTCCGCTGCCACTGAGGGGGAGGGAAGGGGTTGGACCGGAGGAGAAAGAGGGAAAAGAGGTATAGAGTAGAAAAAGACAAACAATATACATATGAATTACATTCAAACTTCCACAGAAGTTTGCAGGCGTAACGCTCAACAGCATTACAAACAGTGGGGGCACCCGGACACGAACTAGATCATAGAAAATGTAAATTTGAATACTAAACAGTGCCTAGAAGCAACAAACAGTAGTGCTACGCAGTAGTACTATACACTTTGGCACCACTAACTTGCGGTGTGCGTTACCTGGAGGAGTTGGGAGCGGTGGCTACAAAG
>NW_017306585.1:1211974-1224469 GCF_000935625.1 Nanorana parkeri
GGAGAAAAGGAGGAGATTGGGGAATGGAGGGGGGGAGGAGAGGGGTGGGGAGCACTCAGGTCTTTGCAGAGTTCCTAATGCCTGTACGTGACCAGTATGAGAGTGAGCAGGGTATGAGAGCCTCCTAGCAGGGTGAAGCACCGTTTCCGGGGATGGGTGCTGGCCAAATTGAACTACTCCCGTCAAGTATGAGTGTGTGTTTATCCCGTATGGCGATTCTCATCAGCGCATAGGGGTTCGTGATATAAGAGTTCCTTCCAGGTAGCCAGGATGAATCGGGGAGGGCAGACAGGGTATGAATATCATTGCATCACAGGGGTAGAACAGGCCTAGGTGGGGACGGGTATGTGGATCCATGTGCTATCCTAACCATAACTTTAGATATTGGGGATGCTATAGTGATCTTGAGTATGAAGTGCGAGGAGTTATGTGATAATGGGTCCAGACACGATTGTTTGAGAAGGGTTGTGCCCATATCTTGAATACGTGCCTCATGGGCTCATGTGTGTGCACATCTTATAAGCTTGTCATAACAATATCATAGAAGCAAAATACAATATGGAAATAATGCAGGAACCGTATGCAGACCTCGGACAGGCACAGTGTGTATCTAAAGCAGGGTTTACTTTATGTAGATTTCCCCATTGTGATGGAGGAAGCCCACGTCGGTACTCCTGGGTGAGTATAGGGTGTAGCCCTCCCGTTTAAAATGGGGGAACTACTGCGGTCCCCTCATGCTAGCAGATCCCAGATCCAAGGGTGGACGGTCCAGACAATCATGGCACCTCTGAAAGCATGAGAGCAGAGACTACTAGCTATGGTCTACGTCTTTTCGTAGTGCCAGATCTGTGAGTATGGAATCCACTGTCTGCCCCCGAACTCCGAGGCTTGGATCCACACTCACAGGCGACTCTCAGGGTGATTAAATTAGTGGTGGGCAGTTCAGAAACAGAGTAGAGTTCTACACATTGTTGAAAACTATAGATTTCGAAGGGAGAGCAAGCACTCCACCCCAGATTCACATCATGGGAGTACTGCATGACACCTTAGGCTTATCCAATCGTGATGCACAGCACCAGGTCACCATGTAACCCCAGGGCCGATCATTATGTACCCAATACAATATGAACCCAATATAGCCAGCCTTATTATAATACAGCATTAGCAAGCATGCCCTAAAGGGCACCACATATCACCAGTGAAACCTGTAGGCGTAAGGTCACCCTGTGCGAAGCAGGGAGGTTGCCGCCACTCTCCTTGGTCCGTATATTGAGGCGTTACCGAGCCAGTCATCCAAATGTCAGGTCATGTTTGGACAGGGGAAATGGGGATGCAGTTATAGCACCACAAGTTGTGTGTCCACAATTGCCCGTTCATGGCCTGCCATATTAATCCTCAGGAGGGGTGACAACATTGTCCCTTTATTGGAATCCGATACCACCTATGTCCCAGAAAGTTAATCCAATCAGGGGTCGGAGAACAAAAATAGGTTATCAGGGAACAAAATGATAATGATATCGATGGTTACGTGAATATCCATTCGGATACGGATATCCATTCCTGCCAAGGTTGACCTTCGTGAGGTACAGAACTGAGCTGTGAGGCAGGCTATGGGGACCCATAGGCGACACAGTACACATCCTCTGAGGTAGCCCAGAACGTCAGTATGAACACAAGGACCGCTAGGGTCGAACTGTTAAAACAGGCCAATAGGGCCAACAGAAAACAAACTGTGGTAAACTCTAGGAGGAACCTGTTATACAGAAATTACTGAAAATTTTGGGGAAAAAAAAAGTATTTTTGTACATTGTTATAAAACAACTAATATTACCCACTTTTTTGGTAAAATATAAAAGTCGGGGTCACGTCGGGTAAATAGACACCAAACATGTCAAGCTTAAAAATTGCGCGCACTCGCAAAAAACTAGCATACCCAAAATTGGCCATATGCGACGCTTTAAAAGCTTTTACAGCTCATCAATTTAGTGTCATCAGTGATTGATGGCCCGAAAATTATTGCTCTCATTCCGACGTTCGCGGCGATATGCAACATGTGCGGCGTAATAGGCGCAATAGTCGTTTTCGCAGGTATGCGCACCTGACGCACGTTTACATGGGGACTTTTAAAAAAATAGTTTTTTTAATTCTTTTTTATGTGTAACTTTAAAAATATTTGGGGGGAAACTTTTTCCTATTTTTTTTTTTTTCACTTAACTTTATTGCTATCACAGAGACGGCTCTATAGTGTATACACGCCCAGTTACATCCAAGAAGCTCCTGACCGGCCGTGTATACACAACGGCTGGCTGGGAGGTAGTTAAAGCACTTACTTTAAATGATGTCTCTTAATCCGATCTTCTTTCCTGTAGTTTTCAGCCTTCTCTCCAGCGCTGCGGCAAGTCTCCGATCCAGCGCTGACTCCTCTGTCCTTGCTAGCACTTCCTGTCTGCATGCGGGTGCACACGTCTATAGACTTACCTTGTCTCTCCTCGCGTCCTAGCCGAAAATGTGAACTGCGCATGCGCCCAACCCAAGATGCTTTGCGGCCGCCCAAGCAGTTTCACATTTTCAGATGGGAGCGCGCAGGGAAGACACAGGTGAGTTTGAACCACTGTTAAAGCGTTTTTTTTTTTATTTTTTACTTTTTGCATAGATCTACTGCTTGCTAACAGTAATTATATATGCAAAAAAAGCTGAGGGTTTAATAACACAGCGATCCTTTCTGCAACAGCTATCCTTCAGGTACCATTGGGATAATATTTTATAGTTAGTCTTAATAGCTGCCACTTTTCGTAAAGATTTCATGGTTTCCCCAAATTTCAGGTCCCCATGTAACACCCAAATCCAGTTAATGAGCATTAAAGTGGGCGGATAGATTGGGACTTGGCAACACATGGCAGGGTGGTCAAACCAGGGAAGTGGAGATACCCCTGCAGTATAGTCCAAAGGCAAAATATGGGAATTTGTGAGGCACTGGAGTGTTTACAAAATAAAATATGTTACCTGTAGGTGTCTAAAACCGTTCATATTTGGGATATCAAATTCCTCCATAGGTTTACAGATGTATGCGATACCATATTTGGCCCATTCCTTAAAGCTACCGGGGGATACATACTGAGGGGTAAATAAATTTGGAGGAATGAAATAAGGGCGGGTGAGTTGAATATGGACCCTAGTATACTTTAGATCACTGCACACTTTAAAGAGAGAAAATTATTAGTAACTCTTGCAGTGGGGCTATTCCCACACTGCACGAGTTAACTGCTCGTTCTGCACAGCAAGGGTCAACTGCTCGTTTGCATCTAGGGAGGAAAATAAAGCTATGCTCACCTGAGCCTCGAAACAGGCTTGCTCTTAGGCCATTTTCTGGGGCCTCTCTCCCCTCCACTGAAGCAGTCTAAGGAACTGTAAACCATCATGTTCTATACACAGTGCATAGAACGCGAGGATGCCTAGGGACATGCGGGGGAGGAGACAGACTGGAGGGGGCGCTGTCACAGCTGGGCAGCTCCAAGGAACGGGTGAGTATAACAGTTATTTTCCTCCCTAGACCAAAACAAGCAGTTCATTCTTGCACTGAGGGGGTAGCCCCACTGCAAGGGTTAATTATAGTTTTCCCCAGAGTCCTGCTTTAAAAGGTAAACCTTACCACTACAAATAGGTAACCATCCTTCTACTGAGGTTCCGGGAAATGCCGAGTACCCAAAAGCTCACAAAAAGATGCTCCTGCACTGTGCTGGAGCATTACCAGGTAGGATTGTGGTGTCATTCTTATCTAGGTGCAGGTGGAAGTCAGAAGTGAAGAGAAGTTTATACAAAAATTATATACACAAGTTTTTTTCAAGCCCATCTCAGGGCTACACCGGCACTGCAAGGGTTAAGCACCCGTGAAAATGATTGGTTTCATCTGTTACTTCTGCAGCATGTATACAAAGATATACTTAGATGGATTAACATCACCCTTAGGTTCTCAGACATCATTTTTCCCAAAAGTGACAAGCAGAGGGAAGTGTCTCTGTGTCCCATCCCCCCCAGAAAAAATAAATATCACACATCAGTACATATATCCTGTCACCGCTCCTGCGTCCAACCCCCCCACCCCCCATTGCAGCTCTCTGTGTGCCTTATAGTCCGCGCTGCCTTTGCTCATACAAGCGGGGGAGTGCAGCAGGGATCGGAAGGCACACAGATCGGCGCTTGGAGCCGGCTGCCAGCGGGGAGGAGCATCATGTTGTGGCGGGGGATTTTTGTTTAATAGCGGTCACTAGCGGCTTGCCAGCTGCTGATGACAGTTATTAACTTACAGCTAACCGTCAGGGGGACCCTTATAAGTTCATGGTCGCTGAAGCTTACAGAAGGGAAAAAAGCCACCGTCATAAGTGATAGAGTTAAACACAAACTCTTCCAGCTGGCCAGCTCAGTATGGCTTACATCGGTGGCAGGGAAAAGAAAGGTTAAAGGGCAGACAATTCCTTGCCTGTCTAAAAAGCCATGAGGGATAGTTTTTGCAGGCTCCATTAATAAAGAATACCCCAATATGGTGCAGTTTATTGCTACCAGGGACAGAAGGCACCTGGCAACAAGGTATATGTCCTCGGACTCCACAGTGAGGAAAATAATGATTTGATCCCCTGCAGATTTTGTGTTTGCCCACTTCCAAAGAAATGAAAAGGTCTTTCATTTGTATCATAGGTGTATTTTAACAGAATATCAACCAAAGATCCAGAAAACACATGATACAAATGTTCTAAATTGAGTTGCAGTTCAGTGAGTAAAATGAAGTATTTGATCCCCTACCAACCAACCAACAATAATTCTGGCACCCACAGACTGGCTTGTTATGTATATAAAAGACACCTGTCCACAGAATCTCTTTCTTCCATTCAAACCTCACCACCATGGGCAAGACCAAAGAGCTGTCAAAGGACAAGATTATAGACCTGCACAAGGCTAGAATGGGCTACAAGACAAGAAGCTTGGTGAGAAGGAAACAACTGTTGGAGTGATTATTCGCAAATGGAAGGAAAATAACCAATCGCCCTTGGTCTGGAGCTCCATGCAAGATTTCACCTCATGGGGTAAGGATGATCATGAGAAAAGTGAGGGATCAGCCCAGAACTACACGGGAAGAGCTTGTGAATGATCAAGGCAGTTGGGACCACAGTCACCAAACAAACCATTGGTAACACAATACACGGCCATGGACTGAGATCCTGCAGCGCCCGCATGGTCCCCCTCCTCAAGAAGGCACATGTACAGGCCACCTAAAGTTTGCCAATGAACATCTTAATGATTCAGAGAAGGATTGGTAGAAAGTGCTGCAGTAAGAGACCAAAATTGAGCTCTTTGGCATTAACTCAACTCGCTGTGTTTGGAGGAAGAAAAATGCTGACTATGACTCGAAGAACGCTTAAGGAATTAAGCCAGGTTATAACTAGACCATTAATCCTCATTTTTAAGACGCTAAAAGGTACAGGCCGCCTTTGCCACATTGAGGGGCCATGTATTGTAAAATCTTGGATGAGAACCTCTTTCCCTCAGCCAAATCAAATACTTATTTTACTCACTGAACTGCAACTCAATTTATAACATTTGTATTGTGTTTTTTCAGGATTTTGGTTGATATTCTGTGTCTCTAAAATACACCTATGATAAAAAAATTATAGACCTTTCATTTCTTTGTAAGCGGGCAAACTTACAAAATCTGCAGGGGATCAAATAGTTATTTGCCACACTGTATAGCTTTCTGCAACATTATCTATCTATCTATCCTTTGAGGGTGAAAGCAGGGCAAGCAGGTTCTCAGGGCCAAGGTACTGCTCAAAACATATAAACGTACTCCAGTCCCCCTTTCTGATAAAAAGCCGATTTCTGACATGATTGCTTATCATAGATTGAATACATTATTCAAGATTTTACATGCTATAACTTGTTTACATCAGTTTCAATTCATATATTTAGTTTTTCAAACCCAGTTAACAGATATTTATAGCATACGGTGATCAACACTACAGTATACTGTTGATTGCAAACAACATTTAGCGTTTTTATTTACATCTGCAAACAAAGAACAGATAGTTGCACTGGACAAACAAAATATGGGTAGTAAAAAGTTGCACTTTATCTTGGAAACATTTTATCTTCCACAGCCAAACGTTTTGTTCCAGTTTTCATATAATTCCAGATCTTTCTTAGAGACACTGGGCTTCATAACCTGGAAAGCATTTTGGAAGTCAATAAAAGAAATGGGTCTGACTTGTTCAGCAGTAATGGTGGCAATATCCATCGCCTGAATGCTGCGAATAGGACCAAGTGCTGCTTCACGACACAGCTGAGTCATATCTGCACCAGAAAAGCCATCTGCTTGTATGACTATTGACTCCACTTCTTGCTCAGTAAGGCTGCAGTGCTCCCGAGACATTAGGCTTACAACGATTTGTTTTCTGGCAGATGCCTCTGGAAGAGGTATGTACAGCCTCTTAACAAGTCGTCTTCTGGCAGCTTCATCTATTTCCTGAGGCCTATTAGTTGCACCAACTACAAGGATACGGTCTTCCGAGGAAGTTGTTGCACCATCTAGCTGCACTAAGAACTCTGTTTTAATCCTCCGTGAAGATTCATGCTCACTTTCACCCCGCTGAGATAAAAGAGAGTCTATTTCATCTATAAAGATCACAGCAGGCTGGTGACAACGTGCCACAGTAAAAAGAGCACGGACCATCTTTTCTCCTTCGCCCACCCATTTGGAAGTCAGTGATGAAGCACTAATGCTAAAAAATGTGGCACCAGACTGACAAGCTATACACTTGCCTATCAGAGTTTTTCCTGTTCCAGGCGGCCCAAATAGTAGAATGCCTTTTGGAGGCCCTCGAAGACCAGTGAAAATATCTGGTCTTAGCATTGGCCACACAACAATTTCTTTTATGGTGGTTTTGGCAAATTCCAAACCTGCAATGTCATCCCAATTCAATGGAGGCCCATGATCCATAATCTCACTCATGATTAGTTCAATCATCTTTGGTTCAATGTTTTTTAAACGCTCATCAGACGGTGCATTGGTCTCATTGCCACTAGCTCCATAAGATTTTTTCTGTACTGCTAAGTTCTCATCACCTTCATCTTGCCTAGCAATTGGAGGTATAAACTTTCCATATAGTCCACGAGAACGAACAGCACCAAGGGACTTCTTAACAGTGCCATATATTCCAGGTCCAGCGTGGCGCTGGGCCTGACTGTTATACTTTTTCTGTTGATCAACCCACAACTGTTCTTTTGCAGTTTTAAAGCCAATTTCATCGGCTGCAGGTGCATGTGCGCCTAATGGCTGTTTCTGACCTGGATTACTGTTTTCGGTCTCCACATTTTCATCGCCGGATGAAAGAACTTTTTTCCTCTTTGCTGAATTTGTAGAAGTACAGAAAGAAAATGTACTTTGTTCAGCCATGGCATCTGATTTTGTAGAACCTCTTGTTTCACTGTCCCCAAAAAGAGGTTTTGTCAAAAGAGTTTTAGTGCTGTGTACAGCAGGTTGTAAGAAACTAGCAGATGTACACTCACTGGCATTCATTAGTGTTGCAGCTTTTGAATTCTGAACAAAGTTTGAGCTTACTTGCGGAATCTTGTAATTCAACAAGGGATGTTTAGCTTCTTTCTGCTCTGAATTGCTGAGGACATTATTCGCAACCACTGAATTACCAGAGGTGCTGACCCCCTTCAAAACAATCTCCGATGAAGTCAGCAGAGACTCCTGACATGCCTTTGCTGTATTAAACATGTCCTGCACACTTTTTAATTTTAAAACATTGCTGGGAGTCAGTGAGGACTGCCATTTGTTACTGTCATTCCGAGGACATCTGGCCAAGGCCATTATGCTATCTGCATAGTTATTTAGGCCAGTCCCCTCCTTGTCGGAGTCAATGATGGCCGCATACCTTTCAGCATACTTCTTGAACAGGTGGACAGCCGATTCTTCAGAGATCTCAGAGTTTGCCCATGCATACTGAATTTGTGAGATATGTGCTCGATACACATCTGCCTTCTGTTCTGGGGAGCAGGTGCCAGAATTAAGAGTAAACACATTCTTTTGCCATTCACTCAGGTGAACAGAGCTGGAGTCAGGCCTCTGCATGGTTTTAGCTACAAAATAAAGAAAATCATTTGGAAAGTTAACAATGGGAGTTTTATGAACCTTACAAATATGTCGTATTCAATGATGTAATAAAAATTTAATTAATAACTAGCAAAACTGTGACCAAGAAGGAAAGCAAAGAGGAAGAACAGACACAGTTAATAGATCATAGAGATATCAGGGAGTGAGTTACAATTCTCCAGTGAGTAATTTGAAGCATACACAGGTAATGCCCAGGCATAAAGTTTACTTTCAGAAGAGTGGATGGATTAAAAGGGCAGGTGCCATTTAGTAAGAAAACCGATACAAGTCCTAACAAGTATCACCCCTCATTCAGTACTACTGTATCCATTCAGGTATTACTCAAATAACCCATTATTCTATCAGCAATAGTCAGAGGAATACAGAAAAGCAGAAGTCTAATATTTAATAAAAAGAAAAAAAAAACTGAGTTAAATCAAAACCACAGGCTTTTCAGGTACACAAATCAGAATGTGACTAACCGAATCATTAGTTAGAGCGGACTGGTAACTATATTGGTGGTGATATTTGGGTGGTTCCCTGTGCATTACCATCTCGCAGCAAGCATGAAAGTGCTCTTATGTGATCAGGTTTCTGCGAGTTTAGGAGTCAGCTGGTAGTTATGCATAGCAGATAGCAGTACAAATGCAATGCAGGAGGGCTTTGTACAGCATGTTTACAGCATAACCAAACAAAGGTTCTGCTCAGGTCAGTTCCTGACTAACAGGGTGCCTCCAATTGGTCGCTCTACCACAAACAGGCAACACCTGTACCTTTTGAATATGCTGTCAGTATTCAGTCTTTTTACCCAGCAGCAGGTTCCCACAGCAGAGGCAGGGAGAAAGGCCTTGAGCAGCAGTCAGCCGAGACAAAATAGGAGGCCTGGCTTCCAGATAAAAGGTGAATTTGGAATGGAGTCTAAAGGTCCCCACACACCTTACGATAATCGCGGGAAATCCCGCGATCGTATGATTATCGTAAGGTGTGTGTGGAAGCCGTGCGACATCTACTACTACTGTAAGGGTTTCAAAACCCGCCGAGCATCGTACGATGTTCGGCGGGTGTGTAGCATGTTCGTAAGATAAAAGCCAGACGGGCCGGTGTGCGCAAGCGCGCACTGCCTGTTCGGCATTGCGGTCATCAGAAGCCCGACCCTCAGGGGGCGTGGCTTGCGATCACCGCAAGTACGGTCTGCCTATGCAAGATAGGCAGATCGTACGTTTTTTTAAGTACCTTACAACCATCGCAAGACCATGTTTGTAAGGTGTGTGCCCAGCCTTAAGCTGCCCACACACCTTACAATTTATATGCAGATTTATATGCAGATATGCAATTTACATGCAGAATCTCCACCCGAGCCAATCTGTTGCACTTTTTCCATCTGACCACAGAAAATCTGCAGTTAAATTGTAAGGTGTATGGGCACCTTTATTGTCACCCAAAGCTCTACATAGACTTTGGGCTCCTGGAACCAGAATAGAATTTAAACCCTAGAGCCCATGACCATGTGTATGTGTGAAACCCAGGTGACACATACACTCTGTGCCTTACCAGCTCAGACATGTGGGAAGTGGCACAGTATGGCAACATATCATGGACATGCAATAATCCATCAGCATTCCTATGTTGGGTCCCTGGCCAGTGTTGTACAGAAACCATCCTGTAACACTTGCATTGTTCCCTTTGTTCCAAGCCATCCACTGCAATGAGAACAGTATGCACAACTTATGTCCACTTTATGGCGTGACACTCGCTTTCCACTATAGTTCCTCTTTGAGGGGTTAATTTGTGGCTGAGGTATGCTACTGGATGTTCTTCTGCATTAAGTTCCTGGCACAAGACTGCTCCCAGGCCAACATGGAGGTATCTGTTTGCACAAGAAATTCTTGACTGAAGTTTAGGGTGGTTAAAAATGGTCTCTTATACAAGAATTCCTTCAACTTTACTTGAAAAGTAAGTGTAGCTGCTATAGTAGCAAAGTTAGGTACAAACGTGTGGTAGTATCCCACGATCCCTAGAAAGGCTCCAACTTGTTTTATTGACAAGGGCTTGGGCCAACTAAATAGCTTCAGTCTTGTTCATTAGATAATTATTTTAGGATTACTCTTCCTCCCCCCCACCACCACACCCATCCCATGCTGTGGCCCAGATACCGGCTTCTTACAGGCATTGTGTATTTTCAGACTGTCTGTTAACCTGGCATTACAAGTGGAATCTAGAACTGCCCAGACCATCTGTAGATAAAAATATCAGTCAAGACTAAAAATGACAACATCCATATATGCCGAAGTATATGCATTATATACTCTGACATCCTAGCGACTAGAGCTGCAACAGTTATTCGATTAAGTCGATTAAAATCGACGATGGAAAACGTTGTCAACGTTTTCCATCGTCGATTCGTCGGCTAAAATGTGAATTTCCCACTCACGCCCGCCTGTTCGCAGCTCCATACACGGATTACGCTATGCACGCCACGGACGCCATGCCCACCGCGCACACGACGCGTACCCGGCCACCGCACAAGACGGACACAAGCCCGCAGAGCACGCCGCCGCCGCCGCGACTTACAAGGGTTCAGAAACAGGTAAGGGGGACCTGTTTTAATGTTTCCTGTTTAAAAAAAAAAAGCGGCACACTGCAGAACATTAGCAGCTATAGAGGACTACAAATCCCAGCAATAGTACATTAAACACCCTGTATAATGTATTATTGCTGGGATTTGTTGTTCCTCTATAACTGGTCAGTGGTAATCTGCATTGCGCAGTATAATCATTATACAGCGCACTGCAGAATACCAGCAGCTATAGAGGACTACAAATCCCAGCAATAGTACATTATAGTATAATGTACTATTGCTACATTCCTCTATAGCTGCTGGTATTCTGCACTGCGCCGCTGTATAATGTACTATATTGCACACCACACTTTTTTTTTACTTCCACCGCGCCAAGCTTGCTCCCGTGATGGACTACAATCTTAACACAAACTAGTCGTCAATCACTGGAGCCTTTTTTTTTTTTTTATCCGATTAATCGAACTTAATAATCGGCTAACTAATCGATTATGAAAATAATCGTTAGCTGCAGCCCTACTAGCGACTGGTATATTTTTCACATATTTACGCGGCATTTCAGCTGGGCTTGTGACAGCTCAGAGGCAGAAAGTGCTGCAAGCATAGTGCTTCCTGTTTCAGTGGCCAGGGAGCAAATCAGGGGGAAGGATGTACCTTGGTCTGCTCCTGCTCACCCTCTTGATAACATTGACAACATTTGCGATAGTCCCAGGCCCCTCAGAGGAGTGGGAGAGCCAGGAAACCACAAGAGGGGGGGGGATTCAGATTGCCTTTATAAAAGGCAACAAGCTTTCTTTAAATTGTGATATGCGAGTTGGAACATGTAACAAAAAGGAGTTATCCCAATTTGGCTGCAAAAGTGAAAATTCACTTCTTATAAATATTTGCAACTCTAGTCACAGGAATATCAAGCTGCTTGGATATGTATTGTATAGCCTTTACCTTTGTCAAGCTGGTTTATCATTTTCTTTCTGGTCTCCTCAGACAACTCTCTCCTTTGCTTTCTCTGGTCCATGTTCAGTAGGGCTGCAGCTAACGATTATAAATCTATTCTAGGGGTACCAACAATTCTGTCTAGGCCAGTTTAGAGAAAAAATATATACAGTGTGTATCTATCTATCTATCATCTATCTCTCATTCAAAAGAAAGTCATTTTGGATATCAAGGATAATCACCCCTGTAAAAAAAGAGAAAACAAAATAAAGTGCAAATTGTGTGTCCTCGCTAACCCAACTTGATCTTTTTGAACGTCATGCTAACAATTTATATAAACCGATTATTTTTCCTGCATGCGATGCAATGCAGTATCAAAAGGGGAATAAAGCTGGCTTAAAGTTAAATGCAAACTGTCCCTTAAAAGCCCTATCTGCCTGTATGTATATGTTAGTGTAGACTATAAGGCTGGGTTCACACCTAGGTGTATTGAATATGCTCGTTTGTCGCGCGTTTTTACCGCGATTTGCGATTAAAAAACGCGTGACATAAGCGCATTTCCGAGGGCCACCTGGCTGTATCCCAATGGATACGCGCAGCAAATACGCCCCAAAGAAGCTTCTGTACTTCTTTGGGCGTAGGGCGTTTTGTAGCGCGTTCATACGGCCTGTAATACGCCCAGGTGTGAACCATACCCATAGGAAATAATGGGATTTCGGTGTAGGAACGCGCTACAAAACGCCCAGTTGTGAACCAGGCCTAAAACCTAAACGACAGGTGTGGAACCGAGACATCGCCAAAACAAAATAAAAAAACAAAAAGAAAGGCTCTGGCACCC
>NW_017306585.1:1224531-1287176 GCF_000935625.1 Nanorana parkeri
AGCAGAGTAAACCTTTCCCTGCTCTGTTTTTTTTTTCCTTCTGATATCGGAGCCGTTGGCTGCCTTCAGAACAAAACAAATAAAAAATAAGCATAGGAATGCATAGCTACATTCCTATTGGCTATTTCAATTAAGGAATGTAGCTATGCATCCCTATGCTTATTTTTTATTTTGCCCAGCAGTCCGTAGCAGGCTGTCGGCTGGCCAATGGCGGCCTTTCAGCCAACTTGGCCTTTCACCTCGGCTCAGTCGAGCCGATGCATATGCCTTTGGCTCGACTGAGCCCCTCGGCCAACTTCGGGAGCTGTACGGGCTGTAGTGAATTGCCTGTACAGCAGCCCTTCCGTTCTACTGAACCGAAGGGGTCCTGGGGCCGAAGGATCAGCCGAAGCTACGGCTAGATCCTTCAGCAGCTTAGTGAATAGACCCCTAAAACTTCACTATGAGAGAGGTTGCCAAGGTCAAGAACCTATTCCACCCTTAAATGGTACCACTTGTGGAGCAATATACCCGTTGGTGGAGAAAGAAGTGACCTACTTTTGACTTATAGTATTAATTGATGGACGTTTTAACATTAAAAAAAGAGTTTATTAAACATTTTAAACCAATGACATAATTATAAACAGAAAGAAAACAAGAGCAGTACATGAGCATGAGAATGACATACCGATGTGGAAAAGCACAAAATCCACTTGTATACGTCCCTCTGATCTTAAAAATGAGGACAAATAAATGAAAACGTGCTGCAGCTCACAAGTAGAAGCAAGTCAAGGAAGAAAAAAGAGGGAAAAGAAAGGACAGGGAAAGCACAAGAACCAGAGAACAGGACAGTAGAGTGGAAGAGAATCAGACTTTTAAACTGCAGATTTGTTTATTTTTTAACAATAGTTTTCATTTTATATATTGCACGAGTGGCGCCTAATCTTTTTTCAAGGCCTAAATGATACCTTGTTAGACTTCAGTCTAAATGAACGTTATTCAAATTACAGGAAGCTCCTAACTTTTCCAGTTAGTAGAATATCTTCAAATAACATACCTGAATCTGATGGGAGGACACCAGTCTACCCTGGGCTGCTGAAAACAAAGGATAAAGAATAAAGAGAAATGAGATTGTCTACAGGAAGGATAAGGCCATGAATAGAGCAGCTTTACATTTAAAACCAAACGTCAGACTAAAAATCAAATACACAATTAAGTCATATACGTGACCTGCTTTGCTATTTAAATAATTTGTAATTCAGTTCAGCCAGTCTTGTAATACACACCTCGGCCAGACAGCACAGACCTCCCTACAGTCTACAATTCAGTTAGGCAAATACAGCCTGGTCTAAATCCCACCCCAGCCTATGACAGGATAATAACGCACAGTGCCGACCTTCCTTCTCCCAGCCTTTTGTTTATCTGATAACAGAAGAATAGCATGACAAATTTGTACATTCTTCAATGTAAACATTTAATAAAGTCTGAAAAAATACATTTGAATCCAGATATGCATTCATTTTACACATCTACCTGGAGTTGAGCTTTACAAACATAACATTATGTCCCATAATAGTGCATTGAACAGGCAGTGAGATTGTCCTCATGCAGAATATATGTTTATGTTACATGAAGCTTATTCTCTGTAACGTTTCTATGTGCTCCCCAACTTACCTGGATCGGAAGTTTTCCATATGTGCTGATAATTCTGTCCATTAATGTGCCACCAGCATGTTCTCAACACAAATCTAACAGAAAATCAGTATTAACTGTGATGGCCATGTTAACACCCTTCTATAATATGTTTCTAACGGCTACTTCAGTACGCTGGGTCAACATATTAACCACTTGCTGTCCGGAGCGATTTCTTAATATTTGTACACACGATAAAATCTGAATTTTGGGCTAGAAAACAGCTTCAGATCCCCAAACAATTATATATTTTCTGAAAGCAGAGGCCCTGTAGAATAAAAAAAAAATGCTAGTTGCACAATTTAGGCCATGTTCACATTGCACGATTTGCATTTTGCGCAAGCGAGAATCGCAGCAAAATCCGCTCCAAAAAGGGTCCTGCTGTAGCGACACACAACCCGCGACAGCAGGACCCTTTGCCCCATTGAGATGCATTGAAGAGCGATATCACGCTGTAAATAGCCGCGATATCGCGGGAATTACCGCACGATAAATCGCTCAATGTGAACGGGGCCTAAGTGTAAGCAGTGATTGATGGCCTTAGAATTATTGCTCTCACTCCGACATTTGTGGCAATATGTAACGTGTGGCGCAATTTACGTTTTTGCATGCATGTTTGCGTTGTATGTGTGTGCACGTGGGGGCAGGGGAACTTTTAAAAAAATGTGTTACTTTTTTTTTTTACACTCAACTTTATTGCTTTCACATGGGGGGCTGACAAGTGGATGTGGCAGGTCCTCTTAATGGAAACATCATGGGTCTTTCAGACCCCTAATGTCACCTAGGGACCCCAAAGAAGCTGATGAAACAGAGATCTGCTTCCCAGCTTCTTCTCCTGTCTCTAAAAGCCGGAGAATGTACACAGTGACACCAGAAGTGATGCAATACACATCACTTCCGGGTCGAGTGTCTGTAGGAGAGATCAGCGTCTGCAAGCCAGCTGATCTCCCTCCAATCTGTCAGGGGCGACCCGTCGTGCCGGTCCTGCACAGGGGACAGCAGAGCCCGGGGAAGCCGGCGGTGGGGGCACAGCACGCCGCACTATACAAGCGATCCAGCAGCTGTATAGATGCCGGATTGCTTGCACATAAACAGCAATCGTCTGCTGTTTAAAATCGTACCAAGAATACGGCTTGTTCTTGGTATAGCCACTTCTAGTGGATGACGTGTATTTACATGAACCCGCTAGAAGTGGTTAACCACTTGCTGTCCGGAGCAATTTATTAAAAAAATGGTAAAATATAGAAGATAGGGTCACGTTGGGTAAATAGATACCAAACGTGTCAAGCCTTAAAATTGTGTGCACCCGTGAAACCGCAAACAACTACAATACCCAAAATGTCCCGTAGGGGTCTTTTAAAAGCTTTTACTGCTCATCGGTTTAGTGTTACCAGTGATTGATGGGCATAGAATTATTGCTCTCACTCCGACACTTGCGGCGTTATGTAATATTTGTTTTTGCATGCAAGCGAATCTGACACGTTTGCATTGTATGTGCGTGCACGTTAGGGGCAGGGATTTTTTCCAAATGTTATCTTTTTTTTACACTCAACTTTATTGCGATCACATAGGGGTCTAACAAGCCCCCTATCTTATAGCAAATGTATGTGACAGGTCCTCTTTATGGAGACATCAGGGGTCACCTAGGGACCTCAAAGAAGCTGATGAAGCAGATACCTGCTTCACCTGCTTCTTCTCCTGGCTCTTAGGGAGCCAGGAGACAGCGCCGTACAAACACCGGATCTCTTGTACAGAAACAGCAATCACCTATTGTCGGGATCCACCCTGCTGTCTAACTGACAGCTAGCTCTGCCCCTCTAGAGCCCGCCACCTCCCCTGTCTGTCCCTCCAATGAGTGCTGGAGGAACAGGGAGGGGGGGGGGGGGGATAGTAGTTGCATGATCGCTCAGATCTCAGTATAAAGCTAATATGTGATAGATCTAAGCAGAGGGGAAAGAATGTTTTACTCTCCCTGCAATTCACCTTCAACCAGTTGCCGTCCGCCCGTTGTTAAAAAACCGGACGGACGGCACTGCAGCATTGGCGGGTTGCCGTCTCCAGACGGCCTTTTTTTCCTGCTCGTGTGCGCCCCCTAGGGCAGAAAAGACCCGACCAATGCAAACACCCGTTGCCGGGTGTTTAACATATAGACGATCGGAGGCTCTATAGCCTGCCGATCGCTATATGTGCTCGTTTTTCGGGAGGGCGTCAGGAGGAAGAGGACGGGAGATCAGCTCCCTGCTGACCTCCCTCCGGGCTGTGAATGCAGAAGTGATGTGTGTTACATCACTTCCGCATTCACCTGTCAGTCATCTGGCTGCTATAGCCAGAGAAAAGAAGCTGATGAAGCAGATCTCTGCTTCATCAGCTTCTTTTGGGGTCCACAGGTGACATTAGGGGTCGTAGAGACCCCTAATGTCTCCATAAAGAGGACTTGTCAGTGTGCCTTTGCTATTATATAGGGGGATTATTAACTCCCCCACGTTTACGCAGATATAAACGTAAGTACGCTTCCGGTGCCCCAGCTTCGCAAAAACGACAATTGCGCTACACACGTTACATATCGCCGCGAACGTCGCAGTGAGAGCAATCATTTTAGGGCCATCAATCACTGATAACACTAAACTGATGAGCGGTAAAAGCTTTTAAAGCGTCGCCTATGGCCAATTTTGGGTATTATCGTTTTTTGAGGTTTCGCGCAAAAGCACTCACCTCATAGTTCTCCTTTAAGTGGGGCACAAATTAGCATGATGGTGGATTTTTCACTGGTTTGCAATTGCTAAAAATTCAAATGACATTGTGTTTACTTGCGTGAACATTTGATGCTTGCGCAGCAAACACAAATGTTATCCAGCTCGTCCAGTGTCATTGTTGCAGCCAGGGGAGGGAATACTTTTTTTCTTCATGGGGTCTGGATCTGATCCTGAACACCCTATCCATATCCCCATGTAGTAGTGCAGCAGCAGATCACTTCTAATAGTGATCTATTGCTGGCTACAATAAGCCAGCAATAGCTCCCTATTGCAGCGATCTACTGCTGGTCAGAGCTGTACTGACTGGACTCCTATGGAGTGATCTAAAGAGACATCAGAAACACAGGCGCTGAGTGTTTCAGGTCCTGGGCTTAGTGCTGGATATCGGCTGACAGCTGGAGCTTCCAGAATGAACCCACACCAGGGCCGCTGATTCCAGGAGCGGTTTTAAACGACGCTGGAACAAAAATTGCAGCTCTTCCAGCTATTATATAAAACAGCATGGGGGAAACAAGTGGTCAGAATTTGCAGTTTTAACCCCTTACAATTCTATCCAAAACTATGAAAACAAAAAAACTAGAGAGCCGCAGGAGAAGAAGGTGGGTAGGTCAGCCTTACAAACATTTTAATTACCATCAGAGTATACAAATACAGGGGTTCCCATTGCAAAGCGGATGCAGGGCATCACACATGACACTGAGCATGCTTCCATTACAGTCTAGCTTTTATTTTGTCATACCAGCAAAAGGGCTGAGGTGACACGTAGAAATCAAACTGCTGCAATATAAAGAAGATAGTATTTTGGGGTTTTAGCTAAAGAAGAATTCAACAGTTAGAAACAACAGAAAACATCTTATAACGACGAAAGTTTGATACATTACCATGCTCGCACAAAGTGTATCAGCCCCAGCAGCTCTCCCCTCAAGTACAGCCTCAATATTCCCGCGGAGTATTGATGTGTCGGCTACGTAATACGCGCGCCACACTCTCTTTCCGTACTGGAGACAGAAAATCTCGCTCTAGCGGTTGAACTCTGCGGCTGTTGAGAATGACTTGTGATCACGTGATAAGAATTTTTCTGTGGACGACCTCGATGCAGGGTGGGAAAGTTCGCGGCCATTTTTATGTGGTCTATCATCTCTCGCTGTGAACGCATGCTTATTTGTGTCCCCATAATTTGAATCAGAAAAGTATTTGGAGAATTTTCACCCAGCCTAAATGGGTGTCTGAAAAGCCTTTAGTTAAGGACCAGTTAACTCTTTGCATTTTAGCCTGATGTGTTTTTCATTAAAATCATTGGGAACACATCTAAATGAATGTGTAAAAGTGAATGCAAAATAAAGCACATTGCAATGCAGGTTGTAAAATGCTAAACTATGCATGTTAATGTGAACTGACATGAGTTTTGATTCACTTCAGTTGTTTTTAATAAAAAGTGCATTGGGTAAAAATTTCAGGTGTAATTCCAGCCTAAGGCTGGGCACACACCTTACAACCATCGCAAGACTTTTGTCTTGCGATGGCTGTAAGGTACTTAAAGAAAACGTACGATCTGCCTATCTTGCATAGGCAGATCGTACTTGCGATGATCGCAAGCCACGCCCCCTGGGGGGAGGGCTTCCGATGACCGCAATGCCGAACGGGCAGTGTGCGCTTGCGCACACCGGCCCGTACGGCTGTTATCGTACGGACATGCCACAAACCCGCCGAACATCGTACGATGCTCGGCGGGTTTTCGAACACGTCCGTAAGTTTAAAGTCGTGCAATCTTACAGTAGTAGAGGTCGCACGGCTTCCACACACCTTACGATCATCGTACGATCGCGGGATTTCCTGCGATTATCGTACGATAAACGTAAGGTGTGTGGGGACCCTAACACTGCCTCACCAAACTATGTAATAAAGTGGTCAAGGGGACTGGCAAATTCCCCTTCTTACATGAATGGAGCATGTAAGTTGCATGTGCTAGTGCCAAAGCCTTCTTCAATACATTATGTGGTGGGGTGGAGCAGCTTTTTGGGCCCATTCACAACAGCGTTATTTGCACGGTTCTGTTTTGAATGGGACCGCCCTTACACAATTGCATGCGATGTCAGGCTGCGGCAAACAAAGCTAGCAGAGTACTGTCATGCATTAAAAAGGGTATGTACTGTAGAGACAAAGTAATATAGATCACTGGTTCGGCTTCATCTTGAGTATGCAATTCACTTTTGGTTACCAATCCACAGAAAGGATGTCCTTGAGCTGGAGAGGGTACAGCGAAGGGCAACAAAACTAATTAAGGGGCTAAAGGATCAAAGCTATGAGACGAGGTTGCTAAATTAATCGCCTCACTCTAGAAGTGAGGCGATTAAGAGGGGACATGATTTTGATGTACAGATTGTTTAATGGTGATACTAATATCAGTAATAGTCATTTTACTGTAAACTCCCTAAATATGACTAGAGGCCATCACCTAAAACTGGAGGATAAAAGATTTAACCACAAGGGATGTAGGGGCTTTTTTTTCTGTAAGAACTGTAAAATTGTGGAACTCTCTTTTACAAGCAGTGGTATCAGCAGAGTATTGAATCATTTACAGGGTTATTCACTAGAGCAGGCCTCAAAATTTCCACTCGCCCCCTCGCCATTGGCGAGTGAAAATTGCGTGGGGGTGAGTGGAATGTCATCGAGGGGGTGCGCCGACCGGCGTTGACAGCTCAGGGCCAGTGCTTTCAGACCCCGTGACACTGCCCGAGCAAGGAATGGTGACGTCACCGAGAAAGGCGGTCCGCAATGGATAGAACGCGCCTTTCTAAGGACCGTGTTGCTGAGATAGGTATGTAACTTCCTGGATAGGGGACGTGTTGCTGTGACCTCACTTCCTGGAGACAAGATGCGTCGCCATAGAGACAGTGCACAGACGGGTATCCCAGAGAAATGGAGGCGGACGGGCTGCTGCTGGGGATGGAGATGGTGTCCGGCTCTGGTGTGGGACTGAGCCCGGAACAGAGCGCTGCCCTACGGGCATCCCTCCTGCTCCTCTGCTGGAATGCCAAGTTGTCTGGGGTCCTGTTCTACGGACAGATCCTTGGAGTCGGAGGGGGCTATTATATCTGCCGGGGCACTGAGGAGGAGGACGGCGAGAAATGGGGTGAGAGAGGACCTTCTACAGACGAGGGGGCCCCTATAGATCATATATATCAGGCCTCCAAACTTCCACTCGCTCCCTCGCAATTGACGAGTGAAAATTGCGTGGGGGCGAGTGGAATGTCATCGAAAGGGTGCGCCGACGGCGGGAGATGGGACACTTCTGTTCTCTCTTCTCCTCCTCTAAAGCTGCACCTATAGAGCGGCCGAGAAGGAGCAGAGAGAACAGAAGCGAACGATCGCCGCAGCGGTAGTGTCCCATCTCTGGTCCCGCCGGCGGCGCACCCCTCTCGATGACATTCAGTTCCGCTGTCTTCTGTAGCTTCCTCCGCCCAGCTCAGCTGCCATAGGCTGAGAGGAAGATTGCAGAGACAGTGAGACACCCGGCCTGAACGTTATGCAGAGGGGGCAAAGAGGATACATGGAGGATCTCTGTACACCAGTACCCCAGTACCCCTGTACTGTGCGTCACACCGCTGACCCCTGTACTGTGCGTCACACCGCTGACCTCTGTACTGTGCCTCACACCGCTGGCCTCTGTATTAGGCATTGCACCACTGACATCTGTACTGTGCGTCACACCGCTGGCCTGGCGGAGTTAAGTCCGGGGCAGGGTAGGGGTTAGGCGGGGCAACTGGTGGCGAGTAACTTTTAAGGCCTGGCTAGTAGCTCAGGACTTGAAATTTTGAGCCCTGCACTAGAGTGTGAAGAGTTTGGAGAAGGCAGGAGAAGAGAACAATCTAGGACAACATAGCTGAACTGGAAAGTGAGCTGAATTGGAGAATTTTTCCAAATCAGCTATGTTGTCCTAGATTGTTCACTTCTCCTGCCTTCTCCAAACTCTTCACCCTTTTGTGAATAACCCTGTTAGACACCTTCCTTAGAGACCATAACATACAGGGTCACAGGTACTCTTAATGACCGGAACACACACAGATTCGTATATACACACACATTTACAAAGGTTGAACTTGACCTGTGTCTTTATTCAACCTCAAATACTATGTAACAATGTGATGGATCGCACCACAACGTGCAGTACCACAATACTGTGTATTGTGGTGCGATTAAAAAAGTGCATGCACTACTTTTTTAATTGCAGGGCACGGTATTGTGGTATCGCACATCGCGGCACGATTAATTACATTCTGGACGCGAACTGCATTTTGGGTGCCATTCAAATGATTGGCAATGCAATGCACCTCCCACACTGTTAACGCACAGTAGGTGCATTGTGTAGAATCATCGCACTGCTCTGAATGGGCCCTTAATGTCTAAGATGGGGAGGGAGGAGGAATTGTCAGGTGTACCATCCTCTTCCTTTACTAGCATAATGGGCTTGGCCCCGCTGATATAAACCACTGTAACATCTGGGTGAGTTCTATTTTATTTATGCAAGAAGCCTCCGGAGAGGAAGTCTTTTTGGCTCAGATCAATCCTTATAAAATTACCAAGTGTGTGGGGCTGGGAACCGCACCTTCTTCAGGGACCAGTCCTGCATCCGAATCCACAAAAATTCAAGTTAACAGTTTGGTCCTGAGTAGATTCTCCTCAGGGCTAAGGGCTGTTCAGAACGAGTTATACAGCTTGTTAATTTGGCATTTCCTAGGAACTAGAGCATACTATACTCCCTTGGCAAGCAAAATTGTTCTTCCATGGGATTTGACGCAGGGCCTAATTCAGGAACCCCTTGAGCCCTTGCTAGATGCTATAAAATGACGTATTTTGACCATCACATCTGCTAGAAGAATGGGGGATATGCAGGCCCTTTTGATTAAGGGCTCTTATCCTACAATCCTCCAGCATAGAGCTATTGTAAGACAGGATCCCATATACCGTATATACTCGAGTATAAGCCGAGTTTTTCAGCCCATTAAGGTTACATCAGATTTTCCAGATCGGTTGAAGTATTATTGCCAACCTACCCAGGCCTCTAAAAGTACATTCACTTGCTGGCTTAAGGGGACTATTACCTTGACGTATTAAAAAGCCGCAGGTCCAGGTCCGCAATTCTATCAATTCATATTCACTTGGTCAAAGGCAACCTTTTGGGCAGAGCGAAACAGAGCTTCTACAGAGTAGATCTGCAGAGCACCTGTGTGGTCTAACAGGCATACCTGCCTCATACACTACAGAGTGGAACTGTTATCTCAGCAGACCCAAGTTTTTGGCAGACAAGTGCTCCAATCAGCAATCCTGCCTAAAGCTGGCCATACACCTATAGATTATCTGCAGATTTTCTATGGTCAGATGGAAAAAGTGCAAGATTCCTCCATCTACACTGAACTGTGTGGATGGAGGAATCTCATGCTGGGCCAAGCTTCAGTAACTTGCTAGTCGGCCCCGCTGGCTGTCAAAATACCTAAACAATCTGATTG
Organism: Nanorana parkeri; assembly: GCF_000935625.1. Lineage (NCBI taxonomy): Eukaryota > Metazoa > Chordata > Amphibia > Anura > Dicroglossidae > Nanorana > Nanorana parkeri. Next base: position 1,234,463 of record NW_017306585.1, read on the forward strand.
GATGCAGGCATTGTTCTGTTGTTTTGTGAGCTATAGACCTATACAAGCATTACCCTCTTGTTTGCTGCCTGTCTTGACTGTTGGCTATGTTTTCTGTATTCCTCTCTTGTTTGCTACCAGTCCTGACGTTTTGTTTATTTTTTCAGTGACTTCAGCTCTTAACACTTCCAATATATATATATTTATCATCTTTATCAGCACTAGCAAAGTGAACCCTTAAACAGCTAACTCTGAATGGTGTGTTTTATGTAGGAGGGAAACATCATTAGTTATGCAGCTTAGGTTTTGTTTTATAATATATTAATGAAACAAGGTTTTTAGTAAAGACTTTTGAAACAGTATAACACAGCCAAATGCTTTGGAGGCCAGTGGACTTCAACAAATGTAGAGGATGTTCATGAATGCCTAAATAATAATTTAGCATGGACATTTGGACAGCAACATACAGTATAAACTTCAGTAAAGTGTTTGTGTAAATGTAGGGCTCATCAAAGATGGCTGTATGAGTATGCATGCCACAGTTTTACAATGCTCTCCATGTTCCTGAAAACTCATGTGCTATAACTCCATGTGCTTGTGCATGACATGAGGTCACCTTCCTATAGACCTCTGCATGTTGTTAATGCATTGTGTGGCCTGTGCCAACAGCTTCTATATTTCTAAAGACAAATTGTCTCCTTGTTATTAGAACTTTTCTTATGCTCCATATATGTGAGGGATTAACGAGTACAAGTACTCATGAAAATGCCCTGTATCAGTCCCGATACTGATAATAGTTTTGCTATCGGGACACCCCTAATGCCTAGGATCCCCCCTGACGTTGGAAACAGTTTTTTTTGCTGCAGCAGCAAATCTGCTAAAGTGAAGGGCATTTTCACATTTGTAACAGGGTTACTGCTACTGTAGGGTGTTCCCTCCTTTTTTGGAAATATAGTACCCTTAAAGTTTCCTAGGTGACATTAGTGGGTTGTCGTTACATATGTTCTAGTGTGGGAAGAAGACAGAGAAGATACTGGGTAGAGCAGACATAAGCTGTAAGTTCTCCCTTTTGGGAGAAGCTGGTTGGGCCTTGGGCCAGAGTCTGGGATCCAAGTGTGAACCTCTAAGACAAGGGTAGCCAAACTCCGGCCCTCCAGCTGTGGTGGAACAACAAATCCCATGAGGCATTGCAAGACTCTCACAGCCACAGACATGACTCCCGGAGAGAGATGCATCATGGGATTTGTAGTTTCACCACAGCTGGAGGGCCGGACTTTGGCTACCCCTGCTCTAAGATGTTTCCGCAAGTATGAGCACTGCAATAACCATCCTCACCCACTGAAATAGGACTGTGTAAGTACAGCACTTTACCTATTCATAAGGAACATTGCACCATTTATTTATATGGCATTCGCTGTTAGAAGAGTTCTCTTAATATCTATCCAAACAAACGTTGCACAGCCCAATAGCCACTACGTTCCTGACATGTTTCGCTCCTGTCTGAGCTTTCTCAAAGGTACGTGGCACCTTACTAGATGACATCTATGTGAGTCTGGACACTATTTCCCCTACACACTGGATTTCGGGTGGAACCTTTTGACCCACAAAACTTTGGGAGCTGCATATGTATATGCTGAGAACGTTCTATTCATATTTGTTTCGCTCATATTTAATTTTGACATATTGGACAGCATGCAAGATGTTTGTCTAACCAGCTATATACCATTGGCGGCTGTACACAGGGGTACAACAGGGGACGTGGTGGATCCCGTCCCCCAGGACGTATTGATCTACATCCAATCTAGCACGGTACAAATGCGAAGTCTATATGTTCTACTCACATTTGCTGCAATTTTTCTGATGGATTTATATACCTGATACCATTTCCCGCTGGCATTGTCATTCATCTATGAAATACTACATTATATCCATATCTTGCCATGTCATTTTGATATTTGATATGTTGCACAGCCCTTATTTTTTTTCTTGTCCCTTTTCTATGGGATTTGTATGTTTTGTTTTTATAAGGGGTTATATGGTTCGTTTGATATCTATGTGGTTTGTGGAATTTATTAATTTTGTTCAATAAATACATTGTTACTTTTCTATATATTTTGTGTTGAGATAAGAGGGTAGCTTTACCATTATTCTAAGGGGCTTATATCTATTCTTAATATCCAACTGTGTGGACTCCTAGTATTTATCAAGTAAAGAATGTATATAGGATAGAGAGGGAGGATCTGGTTACGCCACTGTAGAGAGGATGGGAAAGGGTAGTACGTAGAAGTAATACAGACATGGAGGATTATACATGCATGCACTCTCTCACTACTTTTTATAGAGAGAGAAAGCCTTGTTGTGACAAAATACCTTGCAAAACCTGTGTACTAAAAGCTACCCTACTTAGGGTGGGTTCATACCACCTGTCGGGATGTTTTGCTCAACGTACTCCCAAGGTCAGGCCACATTGCGATGCACCATTATGTTTTGTAATGCACAATAAAAAAAATGTCGGTTCTTGCTCTGGAAACAAATCTGCAATGCATTAAAAGCTTAAACTTATTGTGCTAAGAGCTGAATAGTTTTAGAAATAGAAGCATGCTTTTACAAACACTTTGCTATAGTCCACAAGATGACAGTTTATTTTAAATTTGAGTATAGAAAAAGTAACACTTTTGTTGAACAAAGCGAATTATACTTCTAAAGTGAAAGAAAACGACAGAATGTTCTTTTGTGCATATATTTGTATAAGACGAACATTCACAGATATTCGCAGGGTGAACGGCCTGGGTGAACCCCAAAGTGTCAGTGTAGTAGAGCATGGTAAAGTGTAGTGGTAGCAAAGATAGTAGATAGGTCTTCAAAAAAAAACCAAAATTCTATGACACAGAAAAGTATATATATGTTCAGCACACTGTCACTATAAGTATGAATGAGTAGGTATACTTGAAGTGGAACTCCAGGCAATCTAAAAATGAACCCTTGCAGTTGGGCTACCCCTGCACTGCTTGTTACGGTCTAGGAGCTAGAATAAAGTAGATAAACTCACCTGATCCTCAGTCCTGCTTGGTTGCTAGACTGGTCCCTAAAGCCTCTTCTTCCCTGGGCTCCAGTGGTCTAAGGACCTGTGATGTCCTCATGTCTAATACAGGTCCATTAGACATGAGGACGCAGACGGACATTGCACCGCCAGAGTGGAGGAGGAGGGAGGTGAGCAGTCACTGAAGCAGGACCGAGGAACAGGTGATCAGGACCGAGGATCAGGATCTTTATTTGAGCCCCTAGAGCCAAAGGAGCAGTTAACCTTTGCAGCGCGGGGGAAGCCCCACTGCAAGAGCTGGAGTTCTTTAACACTCACTTGTGGACTAAAGGGTCTTTTGGCATTTTTTTTAAACATAAGGAACAGCAGTTGTGTACTGCAAACGCCGGTTGGTTTTCCACAGCTGTAAACTTCCTCATCAGGATATTTTGACTTTGTAGCAACATCTGTCAAATCTTGGTCCAACAATCCATTTTTGGTAGCTCCTAAATCAGTGTTTGCAATGTAAGATGCACCTTGCATGCTGCGGTGTATTTTTTGTACTGTATTAAATAGGGATGCACCGATGCCCATAATGGTATTGGTATCGGTACCGATACCAAGTATTTGGGCAAGTACTCCCCCCCAAATGCTCTGATATTGGCTTCCTGATAGGCTGGGCCCGCGGTACCTGTATCGGTATTTGGTATCAGCAAGTACCGAAAATAAATATTGGTACTTGTAATCGATACCCAAAAAAACGGTATCGGTGCATTCCTGGTACTAAATGGTTTTATTAGTTTGAAATTGTAAATAAAGTGGCAAAAACTGGGGCTCAAAAAAATACAAAAAAAGTATTTAAGCCAAAACAGGGCTCCATTTTTTGATGCTTATGGTGGACTAATTTAAGAAATTGATTGCCAATGCTCGCAATGGAAACAAGTATTTTGTCTAAATAAACTTCTACCTCCCTAACAAAAAAGGAAGGTATGCTACACTCACTGTGGAAATGCATCCTCATCACTTCAAAGAATATAAGGGACGTATTTCTACAGCTTGTAAAAAATACTTATTTCCTATTGTTCCTTTAGCACCACCTAGTGGCCACAATGTAATGTTACAATCAGAGCATTCAAATTAAATTACACTTGTAAAGGAAAAAAAATAAAAGAGCATTTGTTTGTGCATGTATTTGCGCAGGACAAATTTTCACAGATATTCGCAGGGCCAAAGGCGAATTGTTTATAAATCAACCCCATTTTTTTCCCAGGCTTGAGAGTTGTGCTTCTTTTTTTTCTTCTCTTTTCATTTTCTCTTCCCCATTAGTGCCCTGCCCTTCTTCTTTTGCCCTGCCCTGTGTCTTCCTCCCCTGTTCTCTTGACTTTCTATGTCGCCCTCCACAAATTTCCCTTCCCCAATACCCCTTAGAAGACGTGAACCAATTTAACGCAGCATATACACACACAGACAATTGAACCCTTCATCCAAAACAGTTCAATATCCATTCTCACCAGTTGTCCCTAGAGTTTAAAACCATATACCTGCTGGAATATTGTGACCCCTTATCCTTGTTAGTCTGTGCTTGAATTTGGTCAAAATTCTGACCTACAACATCTCTGATCGTGTGTTACTATACCTGCGGCAACCTGTATTATATACATGTTTGCTGTAAACCAAATACAATCTTTATGAGATAAATCATTGAGGAAGTGTAGTTAGGTAGCCTTTCTTGTCTCATCCCATTAGGAGGGTGGAATCAGCTCTGAGGTAAATGTGTCTTCATGAAAGGTTCCACAAAAGGAATCACGTTATGTTAGTTTTTTGTCATTTCTGTTGGTATACAGCATTTTTATCTGATCAGAAAAAAGACAAATCACTGTTTTACATCACATATTTATTTCATGTAATCATCACGTTCAATAATATCAGCCATTAAAATACTGTTTATGTTAAAAAGATCTTTTTTTTTCAATTTTCCCCTTGAAATGTATCATCTCAACCTTTGAAAAAAAAAAACATACATATAAAACTGTTAGCAAAAAAACTTGTCCTTGTGCCATATAAAGCTATTTATAAAGAACAAATAAGGATATTCATAATTCCTTGAATTTGTGTGCATGGATCTTTTTAAAGTGGGGGAAGACAATTCCACTGGATCTTATGAGAGGGGGATCTTTCTCTTCTTTAAGTATAGCAGTAATTTGGAATCTACTGCATTTAGGACTTTTGTGAAGTGTGAAGCTAAGATGTTTTGGAAACTTATGTGCCAATCTGAGGGGAGACCTTCACGACCTGGGCTTTTTTCAGGGTTCATTTGCACAAGGGTTGTTGTGAATTCCCCTGTATACATAGGGTTCTCTAAGGACTCGGCAACAAGGTTGTCCAGGACAGGCATGTTAGATTTTGGATTACATACTTGTATACAATGTTTAGGATCTGCAATTTTCATGGTTTCCCCCTCTTGTGTGTTGAGGTTATGCAAGAGCTTGTTCGCACCGTAGCGTTGCACTAAACACTATGGGGGGAATTCATCAAAACTGGAGCAGACAAAATCTGGAGCAGCTGTGCATGGTAGCCAATCAGATTCTCTCTTTTATTTTCAAATCTTCTGATCAAACCGAAGAGAGAAGCTGATTGGTTGCCATAAGCAACTGCTCTAGATTTTGTCTGATCCAGTTTTGATAAATTCCCTGTATATGTGTGCTGGTGTGTTGTGTTGACCATTGATTCTCAATGGCACCCCAACAAACGTCCTGGCATATGGCATATGTGCAAGGAGAGGTAGTGCAATAATGTGTATTGATGCAGGGGATCAGTCTTATTACCATGCAGTGAAAAAAGTAGTACATGGATTATTTTAGTTTTGCACCACATTTTTTACTGCATGGCAATGTGACACACATTATTGCACTACTGGCCACTGCAACACACACTAGGAGGTGTGCCGGGGTGCCATTGTGAGGCAATGGCAGCGCAAAACACCAGTGTATAGTACCACCCACTGTGCTACTGGATGAGTGATTGGAAGAGTTTAGTTTTTAAAGCTCTAGCCATTAAGCTGACACATGTGTGCCCTTTCTCATAGGATATGTCATGTTTCAGTGTAAATGCCGTGGCTATAGGAAATAACTTTCCTCTTATAAAGAATTTGTTTGCCTCCCATACCACTGTTGGGGGGTCTTATCTGTCACATTGAACTGGAAGTGTGAGTCAGAATTGCTTGTGTCGTCACTGACAGCTGCCTGGGCAGACTAGCTATCAAGAACCAATCAATGTGGTTCCTTACAATTAGATTATCTTGTCAATAATAAGACAGTACAGTTTAAAAAAATAATAATGATAAAAAAAAAAAATCCCATCAACTTTTCTGTACATTTGTAATCCATTATTAAGTAATTTGGTCATAAACCTATTGTCTCCCTGCTAAATTTGGTTTGGGCATCGAGGTATAAATGACGTATGGTCTTAAAAAGGATAAATATTATTGTCTATATTGTTATATTATCATACATACAAAACATAGAATATGCGGGTGTCGGCAGCTGCCTGAATACAATAGCTGGCAGTGCAGATTTATGCTGTTTAGTGTGAATGGGGGAATCAAGTTCAAATGGTTCTTATATGCCAAGCTGAAATCTGAAACAACTAGGAAAAAAGGTGGTGAGGGTGGTTAGGGACCAGCCATTTTTGACGTTAGAACCCACTCAGATCCAAAAACGTATTTACCGTTCTACGAACATAAAACTGACATTTTATACAAAAAGCTGATTCTCACCATTCAGGTTATATTACTTTTGTTTCCCCTCTTTCATTAGGAGTTCTGTGGCCAGTTCTTCGATATGTTTCCAGGCAAATGTAATGTGTTTGGATTCAACAGTTCGAGCACAAACAGCAAAACGTAAATTAAACGTATCTTCTAAACAACATGGCACGATATGGATTTTCTTCACATTGTTTATTTTTTGTAGAAGTGCTTTATTTAATTCATTGGATCCCTAAAATAAATAAAGAAAATACAGGTAAGTTCTTACTAATCACTGCTGTGGTCACACAATTGTTGGAGCCAGGGAAGCAAAATTATCAATTTTGTCTATGTATTTATTACGTATCTTGTGTTATTTCTGTTTTATAAGGTCTTAAAGTTTCTCATTTAAATTGTGCTCTTTGCCAAGGAGAAACTGTAGATACAATGTAATAAGCAATGCATTCCATAGTGAACTGTTAACTGCTGTTTCCATGCCTATAATAGCTGTGTGCGTTTATGTGTATTAAATTTACATGTGTATGTAAATTGCACCTTGAGCTATTAAGCTCTGTAAACAATATGCTCTTTTTCTATCAATGGAGCCAAGAGAGCCTGTAAATATCTGAAAAAGGATCTGAAAGCTCCACCTGCTGGCAAAAAAATAAATAAATGTTAATACTGTATACAATATTTCATATTGACCTGACAAAAATAATCTTTTTACTTCTGACTATAATATATCAGGAAAATGTGAGTAGAAACCACCAAACATGCCTTTAGCACTGGCTTGTAGCAATTTGGAAATGTAAAACCAAAGCTCCATCAATAATTGCTACATATTAAAAGTGTAAGCCAAGATTTGATGTGTTTGCCTTTTGCTGAAAGCAGGTGTTTTCCCATGATTAAATATCTTAATTTCGCTACATGCAGTCCTTGTGTACAGTGTAAATATTAGGCGGTTTTGGAGAGCATCTAAAAACTCATTTCACAGCTGGTTTTCACCACAGCAGGGGATCAGTCTGAAATGTGGCACAAGCACAAAGAAAATCAGTTCCCTCTTAGTCAACACAGTAGCATCCCGTGTAACCCTTTGTATGGGGCATATTAATGTATTCAGCAACTGGCAACATTGTAACTATGATAACTGGGGCATCAAATTGACTAAGTGGGAAGAGGCCTGGTCATAATCATACTGGAATAAAATAAATAAACATAATCACACGCAATTTTCTGAACTTCAAAGCCCTTCTTCAATGGATGAAGCGGGTATTGTTTCAGACTCTTTCAGATCTAAAAGTGCCTGACATGCATCTGGGTTTATTTTTTGCAAGGTGAGAATTGTGTCTTTTTTTCATTTTGTAAGGTAGTATTTAATTCACATTCACTGATTTGATGAAAATTGAATTAACCCCCCCTGCCCCTTCAAATCATAGTTGACAATGTAAGCACATGCAAGCATAGCTAAAGAAGGGATCCCTTGTGCCTTAAAGGAGAACTATGAGGTGAGTGCTTTTCACTCACCTCATAGTTCTAGCCGACCTGTGACAATGAGACTGTCACAGGTCGGCTCAGTAGATCGGGAGGTGAGCGAACACATACCGGTGTTCGCTCACCTCTCGATCCTGTCACGGCTCTCTGCCGTGACAGGGGAGGGGCTGGATTCCCCCCGCTCCGATCCGCCAGCGCTGACTGGCAGAACGGACGGGGGAGGGGGCGGTTACAGCTGGCTCTGCCTCTAGATAGGCAGAGCCAGCTGTCAGTCACGCAGCTGGGCGGATCCAGACATAATTGTCGGGATCCGCTTCAGCTGCGGCGTCTTAGTATAGCGCGAGCAGCTGCTCGCGGTATACTGCGGCGTCTCAGTATACCGCGAGCAACAGCTCGCGGTATACTGAGCCTAGGATGACGGGAGGACGCTAGTTTGTGTCCTCCCGTTACCCTAAGGAGAACTATGGGGCAAAGCCTTAACCCCATAGTTCTCCTTTAAAGATCCAACCCTGACAGCTAACATTACATTTTTTCCTTTGCAATAATTTTTATTGTTTTCAATAAAGAAATATTACAAACATTGATTTCTTGATTTTCTACATATACAAAATCAGGAGGATCTAAATTTTAAAAAGCAGGGTCTTTATTGTACCAGTCCACCATTTGTTAGGATACACAATTAGACATGAAGTGGCTCAGAGCACAAATCAAGCAAATATTCCAACTTTGCTCCAACCATGTAATTCATAGATCACACGGGCATAATGAAAACGTCTGGTGCTCCGTATACAATGACAGGAAAGGTAAGAATAGAAAAAAGGGGAAAAAAGAAGACAGTTTCCCTCCTTGGCCAAGGTCCCATCCCACCTACTCCCTTCCCCAGTCTGTGCTACAGAATTCAGTTGTTTGTCTCCTAAATCAGGGCTTCTTAAAGTGTGGGTCGCGACCTCATATGGGGTCCCACAAGTGAAGGGTGGGGGGGTTGCACCAGGGCAGCCATCAGGGTGGTGTACTAGTGTGAGGGGCCCAGCAGCCTGGGAGGCCCAGCAAGATTTTTTTTGTTATCATTTAATATACGCAGGAGAGAGACACCGACCAGCACTGAGGAGGGAGGAGAGAGATACTGACTGACGCTGAAGGGGGGAGAGAGACACCGACTGATGCTGGGGGGGGGAGAGAGACACTCTGACGCTATGGGGGGGGGGGGAAGGGGGGAGCAACCCACACCACGGAAGACATCACTGGGGGAAAAGACACCATCCGACTCTAGGGTCACGTAAAAATTTCCATGGCCGAAAATGGGTCACAAGTGAAAAAAGTTTAAGAAGTCCTGTCCTAAATTGCTTGCCATTTTTTAATCAAGCATTATCCAGAAAATGTTGTTTTTTGTTGTGAACATTTTTAGGAATATTAATGTTGGTTATAGAATAAATCAATGTCTATAGCCTCGTCCAGAAAGGCCTGATTACACTAAGTGTGAAACACTGCTCGCATTTGTCCATAATTTCTGAAACAGGTCAGAAGGGCTTCAGGGACAATGTTTGTAAGTCTTGCGAGTACTAAGTACCAACAAGAAGGGACCCTATAGTTAGCCATCTAAAATTCCATCTTATCTAGTCAAGGTATAACAAACTTTTTTTTTTTTTTTTATCGAAGCCCGTGGACGTGCATCAAAACAAACTTCCCCCTGTGAACAAAAAAAGTGAACCGTGAAATCACAGCACACAAAAAACGTGCACAAGGGTGCAAGGTCCTTCCAAAGAAGGGACCTACTTTCCCGACCCCCCGGGGCGCAAGGCTCCTGACAGGGGTTGAGACTGTCGGACCACCAACCCGAAGGCCGGTGGACCGTTTCCGTCGGGGACCTGCCGAAACAGGTCCCACACAGTACTAGGCAGGGGGGATCTCCCGAAGAGAAACCCCCCTCCTGGGTGGGAGGAGACAGAGAACCCCGTAGGAGGCACAGAATCTCCTCCCAGCATCAGGAATAGGCCCCGAAGAAACCTGCACCTTCAGCATCTGTGGGTCAAACTATGCTTTTTAAAAAAGCGAATCGTGCATCGTGCATTAAGTGCATAAATAATACTAAAGTGCCAGTGCACCACGCTGACAGGCCTTAGGGGCCGAGTGCAAAAAAATTGCCCCGGACTAGCCATAAGGCCTGTCCAAGAGGCGTGCAGAAATAAGCAATGTGGTGTGTGACCGAATGATCAGTGAGTCAAAGTGGGGTCCCACACCCAAGTGACTTCCTGAGCACCCCTGGGACGCCACCCCAGGGGGCACAACACCACGGGCTTCTGCCGCCCCCGAACCCTCTAGCCTTGATCAAGTTTAGGATCCATTCCCATCAGGAGATAGTTCACCTTCAGAGATCCCTCCCCTGGAGCCCACCCATTAACTAGGGTCGAAAACTCCGGGGCCTGGAACCTCATCCGGCTCCCTACCAATTACGCCAGGAACCTACCGGTCCGTCCATCCACCCTTCCTAGGCGACAGCGGACTTTCAGTTCCCGACAACTGATAAGAACAGATACTACACTTGATCTTAGCCAAAAGACCGAGAAGCGATTTTTTAAATGTTTTTTTAATGTTCCTTAATTTATTTAGTCAAGGCTAAATCCTTTTGCTTAATAAGTGCCTCTATGTTCTAAGGCAAGTTGCTATTTTTATGAACACTCCCCTGTTAGGGGCCTTTTGAAAAGTCCAATTAATGACAAGGGAAGTTCCCTCAGGATTATGTAAGTGAAATAATTGCATTATCAAAGCATTCTTTATCAAAGCATATTGAAAGAGTACTGAGGAAAGCCTCATTAAAGGAGAACTATGAGGTGAGTGATGTTCACTCTCACTCAAAGTTAGAGCCGACATTGAAAATGTCACACGTCGGCTCTATTGATCGGGATGTGGGGGAACACCTACCGCCGCTCGCTCACTTCCTAATTATCTCCCTGCAGAGAGCGGTGACTGTCAGTCACTGCTCCCCGCAGGGATTCCCCCCTCCCCTCTCCGATCCTCCAGCGCTGACTGGAGGAACGGGCGGGGAGGGGGTGGGCACAGCTGGCTCTGCCTCTAGATAGGCAGAGTCCGCTGTCAATCAGCTTGCATATTGGATCTCAGCAATATTGTCGGGTTCCATCCTGGCTGCGGCGCTCTCAGTATATATATATATATATGGGTCATGGGAGAACGTTAGTATATGTCTTCCCATGACCTTGAAGAGAACTATGGGATAAAACGTTTACCCCATAATTCTCTTTTAAGTCTCCATGGGAAGGAGGTGTTCTGTCTCTTGAGATTGAATAAAAAAGTAACCTCTGGTAAGAGGTCTGACTAAGGAACTTCTATTTTTTTAGGTGTTGTAAATTAAGGGATACACGAAGGGGAGTGTCTTCATGATCACTTCAGGAGTATGTAGAGGCGGTTTAGTCATCAACTAAGTCATGATTGAAGAGCATTCTAGCCAATTTGTTGACTAGTTTAGGTAGGTGTTTGAATATAGTTTTATGCTTGTTTGATCTATGAAGAATTGGGTCTAGTGCCATGATTAGTCAGAACTAACTCTTCCATGATTCAGTGTAAGGATTTTGTACTGGAGAGTCCCTTCTAGATGTGCTCTATAATCCCTTTCTGACATATGATGATGTGAATGCTGAGGGAACAAAACAATAATGCAGTTTCTACATCATATCACATTGTCCCTATTGATTAAATATATGACCATATCAAATGGCTTTTTGCCACTTCTAAAAGGAAGTCTCCTGACTATAGAGAAAAAACAGATTATGTGATGCTTGTTACCTAACATATGCATATGCAAATCACTTACAATGGATGATTCTTTATGATGTTTAAAAGTTTTAGTTTCCTGCAGAATTATCTGGTCCTTTGATCACTGGTCCTGATATCCTGTTTTATGGTGGCTCCTTTCCCTTTCAGGGTCCTATGGAGCCACCCTTGTATATGCAAGTAAGCTGTGTGTCCCCCCACAAATGCACAGGCCAGCAAGACACTCTCCTGCTCCCTGCTTCTCCTTCCTCCCCTCACTCTTCACCTTCCTCCTTTCTCCAAGCTTGTAGGCACACAGCTCCTGTAGACTGCTCTGTCCAATGTGATCTTGTGCTGAACAGGAAGTTCAGGGAAAGAGCTGAGAGAGTTGGAGCCAGCTGTTTAAAGAAATACTTTGCCGGGTGATGTATATTTGTTTAATCTGGATTCATTATTGTAAAAACATTTGAGAGTTTAATACTACTTTAAAGAAAAAAAGAAAAAAAATTGACTATTTACCTTTAAACGGAAGCAAACAAGACCCAAAAGAACTTGTGCGCAGATTTCAAAACGGTCATCTTGTTTCACAAACTCCAGAAATTCCTGAGCCAGTCGAACATGCTGTCAGAAATGAATAGATTTACTATAATGAGATAATAGTTTTGAAAGGCATAAAACAATCAATGAATATTTAATGCCCAGTACACTAGGAAGTTGATTTACTAAAGGCAAATATGCTGTTCCCTTTGCAAGAGAATTTCCTCTTAGCTTAGTGCAGAAGTAGGCAACCGCAACATGGTGTTTTAACCCCTTCACAACCAGCGACCAGTGTACGTCACTAGGATCAGGGCTGTTCAAACAGTCTCCCGGCGGCTTTTGCTTCCGGGACGCTGTTTAAACTTGTAAAGCCGACTGTCAGCTTTACAGTAGAAGCGATTTGGTGGCTCAGCTGCCGACAGATCGCTTCTACGGGCCAGTGAACGTGTCCACCCAACCCCCCGCCCAACACCCCCGCCGTGTTTCCTGGGCTCTGTTGCCCCTCCTACGGGCCCGGGACCGGCTTCTTTGGTGTCGGCGGGAAGCTGGGAAGGAGATGGATGAACCTCCGTTCGTCAATCCCCTCCTCGTTCTATGGGACCGGGAGCGACGCAGATTGCATCACTTCCGGTCCCATAGCTGTCAGTGCTGGGCTCCTGAAGCCCAGCTATAAGCTATTGAAGTGCGATCTGCACTTCAATAGCTTATTGAGAGTGTAAAGGTGACACTGGGGGACTTTTGGACCCCCAGCGTCACCTTAAAGAGTACCTGTCATCACCATCTGCTATCACATGGGGGCTTGAAAGCCCCCCTATGTGACAGCAATTAAAGTAAAGTAAAAAAAAATAACAGTTTTTAAAATTAACATTAAATAAAATAAATGTAAAAATAATAATCCTTTTTTTTAACCTCCCTGGCGGTATGATTATTTTGATTTTCGTAATTTTTTCTGCGCAATTTTTTTTTCAGATTTTTTTCGTTATTTTATTTCTTCGTTTTTTCCGGGGTTTTTTTTTCGAATTTCCCGCCGGTTCCGCCCCCATGCGACGCGTCAGCTCGCAAGGGACGGACCCGGAAGACAGATGCCGGCGCCGGCCGGAGGACACCGCAGGGCTCGAGGGACAAGGTAAGTAAATAATGTGGGATATTCCCAAGTGTAGCTCAGGGTATGGAAAAGTAACCCCGAGCTACACTCGGGAATACAGCCAAGGAGGTAAAAGTCCCCCGCCCCAACAAGCATGCGCGTCTTCACGTAAACATGCGTCGGGTGTGCTTACGTATGAAAACGATGAACACGCTACACATGTTGGGTATCGCTGCACACGCTGGAGTGAGAGCAATAATCCTAGGGCCAGTATTTTTGGCTATCTCTAAACTGATGACCTGTGGGGGCTTTTGAGGCGTCGTCTCTGGACTTTACGGGGTACTGAATTTTGTTGCGTTTCATGGATGCACGCAATTTTTAACCTGGGCATGTTGGGTATCTATTTACTTTTTTTTAACCTCATCTTTTATATTTTATTAAACAAATGGGTATTTTATTGTGTTTTGGGGCATAAATGCATTTTCACTACATTTTGGGGTTTGATAAGGTGTTTGATAAGATAAGGTAATTCAGGCCTAAAATGTGGAATATAACATGGGTGCAAAAAAATGAAAAAAAGGCCTCAGTCATTAAGGGGTTAAACAGAAGACAAAAAGCTTATGTTTAATTCCTGAGGAGAAATATAAGTGGTAAATGTGATTTTTTTTTTTTTTTACTATTGCATCAGATTAGGGTATTAGTGATAAAACTGCTGCTTGCATCATGTAAGCATACACAAAACTCCATTCCATTCCATTGGTTGCTTTGTTAAACACAAGTTTTTATACACAGTGTTGGACAGTATTTTAGGGAAAAAAAGGGGAGTGCGTGTGCTACAAATTTTATCTTAGCTTTGTATGCAAAATCTCCTGCGTTCGCCATAGACCTGATTGGAATTTGCTATGCTAATAAGCTCTGATGAGATGAATCATGTGTCTGATAATCTGATTAGTACATGTAGTAGAGAACCAGCTGCACTCCTTACCGGAATAGTAGTAACTGGTGTGCTGGTGACAATTTTTACTATGATAACCTGATTAGATGCTGTGTACACAGCCTGTACTGCTGTGCATCCCAGCAATTGGATAACTGAATTAACAGTGTAATTTGTCAGGCCTTGTCCATGTTTGGTTTGATACATGTATTGCCTGCAGTTTTCTACATAAACACTAGAGGGAAACAGAGAACGTATCTAGAAAAGGATTTTGGCTTGATTTTTTTTAAAGCTTTTTGAGAAGCTTTCGTTTAAAGAAAAAAACTTGATAGTCACTTTAACCCCTTCATGACTGAGGCCCTTTTTTCATTTTTTGCACCCATGTTATATTCCACATTTTAGGCCTGAAAATGACATAAAACCCCCCAACATTATATATTTTCTGAATGCCAAGACCCTATAGAATAAAATGGTGGTAGTTGAAAATTTTTATGTTGCGCAATATTAGCGCAACTCCTTATTAAACATTTAAAAAAAGTTTAGAATAGGAATGACAGACCATATCTGACATTCTGCTCTCAACCCCCTAACAGGGCTTAATTTATCGCTTGCTTTTTAGTTTTGTAATATCTGTGTACCTAGTAGACAGTCCGAGATTTGTTGGTGCTTATGCTGGCCATACACCACTACATTCCAGAAAATGTGTTTTCAGAACGTTCAAATTCTGGGGTCAAATTGAGGTTCATTTTTCTCATACGAATGGAATTCTACATTGAATTTGGTATTTGTTTGAGAGATTCCATTCATTCCAAAATCAAATATTAAAATCAAATAAAATTGTGGACAACATTCGTTAAGTCTCCGATAGCATTATCAAATGCCCTGAATAACAAAACACTGGGGAAATGTATCAATCAATGGAGCAGACAGAATCTGCAGCAGTTGTTCATTGTAACCAATCAGCTTCTCTCTTCAGTTTGTTCAGTTAACCTTTGAAAAATAAAAAAAAAAGCTGATTGGTTACTATAGGCAACTGCTTCATGTTCTGTCTGCTCTAGTTTTGATACATTTCCCTTAAGTGACACTAAATCCAGGAGCTAAATCATATAAATGCGTTCAAGTACCCTAACTGTTAACAAAACTGGACCTTATTTGTGTATCAGCTGTAGATCCTCAAATCATCTCTGAATTCATGCTGACACTGCCCTTCCTTCCAGAGGGTGGCTACTTTTGTTCCCCATGGTCCCTGTGTGTGTTGACAAGTAGTTACCACTTCAAGCTCACTACCATGATGGACTGCAATCTTAATACAAATTGGTTAACTAAATGTGACATTGTAGTCCATCACAGGAGTGATCTTGGAGCAGTGGCTACACATACAGAGACCATGGGGAACAAAATTAGCCACCCTCCAGAAGATAGGACAGTGTCCGCATGAATTCAGAGATGATTTCAGGATCTACAGCTGAGTAATGCACAAATAAGATACATTTTTGTTTATAGTTAAGGTACATGAATGCATTTTTACGATTTAACTTCTGAGTTTAGTGACAATTTACTCTGTTTTAGATATGTTTAAAGCATGTGGCCCATTCCTATGACGCTGTGAATACATGAATGATAACATTTTACAGAAGCAATTTTTATGGGGTACCTAACAGTAAAAAATAAACATATCTAATAAGTAAAAGTGGAACTCAGTTTAAAAAGAATGGCCGGTTTCTAAGCAGTTAATGCCATCCGTGTACCTTTCTCTTTCCGTGTGGTCATTCTTTAGTTAGTGTACCTCATACAATATAGCTGTTTTACTTTGAAATGTAACACTCTTTATTTCTGAGGTTGCAATTATTCTTCCTGGCATAAGAGATGTATAAGACCTGATATTGCTGGCCTCCTGCTGATATTTGCTTGGCTTTTATGCTGGCTCATGGCTTCAATACCTCCTCAGTCACTGAGCCAAAACAAGTATGCAGATCAGGAATATTGGAGAAAATTCCTGAATCCTTATCTGCATTGTTGTTCTGGGTAACTGCATTAGAATATTGATGCAAGAGGGTCAGCATGACAGGCAGACAACCAGTATTTTCAGTAATGGGTAAAATATGAGATTAGCTATAGATGAGAGACAGGATTTTATGTGTTTTATTTGTGTGTTTTTCAATAACCAGAACCAGCACACACGCTCAGCCATATTTTAAATTTCATCTAGCGTGCAGGGGGATAGTGGGAATGTAAATTAATTGATGATTATGGGTAATTGGGTATGTACTGCATATAGTCCAGTAGGTTTAGCTGTGTTTCAGTGTATATACTGTACAGCATATTAATTAAATAGTGGTTTGTAAATTTGGTCTGAAAAAATGCACTGACGCCATTGCAGTGTTTATAGCATCTGGAAGTACAAGGTGGCTATTGCTCTAACCCATATGTAAATCATAGTAAAAAAAAAATGACTGATACTACAATTATTGTCACTATGGCTGTATGACTATTGGAAATAAGGTAACTACAAGAGCCCAATTCTACCATTGTAAATAAACTGCAATGTGTTATGACATTAAAGAACCGTTAATAGGAAATCTGTGCCCAGAGAAATAGGAGGCTGCCATTACTGACATATTCCTGGAAATGCTAATTACCTGGCACTTATGCTTGTTCCTCTGGATTTAGTACTTTGGATTAATGACCTGCAACATGGATGCAGTCAGCCAAGAAGAAATAAGAACTACTTATTTCCATGTTTGTTTCAGGTCAGTGGTTGAGGAAACATGGAAGCCAATAGACCAGCACGACAGCCTGGCAACTGGAATTTTCAGAAGGAGAGGTCTGCAGTGGCAGACTCCATATTGATATTAGTACAGGTTTCCTTTAAAATGCAGTGATAAGCATTACTGTATGTGTTTTCACATGCTATTAGGCATGTTTTTATGCTCTTTTAACACACTAATATGCACATTTTTGTGTGTGTAACACAATTATATTGTACATGTGTATTTGTGCATTTATGCCATGCAACACATGCAGGTATAGAAATTGCATGTGTTTTACTATAGGGACATGCAGCATGGCAACAAGCCATACAAGGATCCTGCAAGGATTATAAATGCAATACAAATAAAGTTAAAAGAATATTGAACTTAGTTGTGTGTTTTGACAGTCAACATTACTTGCCATATACATTACACATTGTTCTCTTTACCTTGCGGATATGTTCCTGAAGTCCTTTCACGCCATACATTCTTAATACAAACCACAGTTTTAGAGAACGAAATCGCCTTCCAAGTGGAATCTGCCAATGCTGATGGAAAAGAAAGTTTGAAATTAGTGTACAAAGCTCCAAAGATCAAGCTTTACAGTTGAAATCAAAATTAATTTAACACAGGTAATATGAGCAATCCTCTAATATTCCTCCCATGGCAAGAGGGGAGCAAAGTACCGTATCATGTGTTGGTTAAAGCTATGATCCACTGAAGTTATATACTCTACTGTCTTTAATACGGACATATTACTTTCTGGGTACTGTGCATTAAAAATGAATTGCCCCTTGTTAACCCAGTTAACTGGATATATAAAGTTATCTGATTAAATATAGCCAGGCTTGATTACAGCCAGCTCTCCTAAGGGTAACGGGAGGACACAAACTAGCGCCCTCCCGTCACCCTAAGCTCAGTGTACTGCGAGCTACAGCAAGCGGTATACTGAGACGCCGCAGTATACAGCGAGCGATATACTAAGATGCCGCAGCTGAAACAGATCCCGACAATTATATCTGGATCCGCCCAGCTGCGTGAGTGATAGTCAGAGCCAGCTGTGCCCACCCCCTCCCCCGTCTGTTCCGCCAGTCAGTCGGTATTAATAATTCCGCAATCAGAATAATATGCAACAAAAATTTAATCATTCATTAGAAAAACAGAAAGTACTGCTTTACAAAAAGACCACACATTATCATCTGGTGTAAAATAAAAAAAATAGCAACAATAGAAGAAAACAAGGAAGAGGCATTTTTTTTCAGCTATGGAAATATATATATGCTTTCACAATAGATGCTTAAGGAAATAAACCTGAAGCATGGACTTACCCTGTAGTCTGTTACAAGACCTGAAACATACAAGACACAATAGTTTTCAGTAGATCAGAATTAAAACCTACTGTTTTGTTAATAAAATCGGTTACATTATTACTGCGTACTTTGCTGTGTTCAACACAAATACCCATAAAAGGGATGAATGCATTTAAGTTGAAGCAATTTATTCATATACATGAAATAACATATTTGTAAGCATTCTTTTTCAAGGAATTGTACCAATGAGGACTTAATGAGAGTTTAGAAGTTTGGTATTGAGCTAAAAGATTCGAGAAAGATTTGGGACATAGCAACTTTAAAATGAAGGCAAGGTACACAGCATCAAAATCCCAGGACAAGGGCTCGAGCCTCAATGCAGCTTGGCTCTGCTGCCCATGTTTCCATTAAAGGCTTCCTTAAAGCAGCAGGGAGCAGGGCAGCAAGCAGAATAGCTGAGCTGAATGGCACTCGGTGGCATTCGGCTATTCACTCACTGCTTTCGGCCCCAATGAGAATAGGGGCGAACTGCGGGAGGTTCGGCTCAGCCGATCTAGATTTCGGATAGGCTGAGATGAATGGCTTTTTTTACTACGGCTCAGCCAAACATGCAGAGCATGTTCGACTGACTGAAGTCAGCCGATGTACGGCTAAAATCAGCCATACGGGGCCAAAGTGAATAGCCGAATGGGGTTCGGCTCAGTTCACTTCAGCTCAGTTATTCACTTGGCTGCCTTTGGTAGCTTAGTGAATAACCCCCTTAATGTTTCCCCTTAAACCACTCAAGTGTTGCTTTAGCACTATGCTTAGGGTCATTGTCCTGCTGGAAGGTGAACCTCCACCCAGACTGAAACAGGTCCCTCAAGAATTTCCCTGAACTTAGCACCATCCATCATTCCTTCAATTCTGTCCAGTTTTCTAGTCCCTGTCGATGAAAAACATCCCCACAGCATGATGCTGCTACCACCATGCTTCACTGTGGGGATGGTGTTCTCAGGCTGATGAGAGGTCTTGGGTTTGCTCCAGACATTTGTGCCAGCATTTTCCTTGATGGTCAAAAAGCTCAATTCTAGTCTCATCTCACCAAAGTACCTTCTTCCATATGTTTGGGGAGCTTCCCACATGCCTTTTGGCGAACAGCAAATGTGTTTGCTTATTCCTTTCTGTAAGCAATGGCTTTTTTCTTGCCACTCTTCCATAAAGGAAGCTCTGTAGAGTGTACGACTTAAATTGGCCCTATGGACATATACTCCAATCTCCGCTGTGGAGCTTTGCAGCTCCCTCAGGGTTATCTTTGGTCTCTTTGTTGCCCTCTTATATTAATATTCTCAATATACTTGCTAATTTCAAAAGATTTGCTTTCTTTTTTTTAGATTATAGGCAATTTACACCCACTGCACCCTGAAGCTTGCACCACCTTAGACTATTTCTTCCCTCTTCCTGGTTACAGCAGTTACAAATCCTCTCTCACTGGATGCTGACTAGTGTAAAAATTGCTTTCATCTGCGGAATTATAACCTAATGCTACTACTGTGGTGCTCCTAGTAAAGTAAGAGGTACTAAGGTCACTGCACTTCAGTAGTGATGGTTGTATGTAAGGGCAGGAGTATGTGTATCATCACAAAAGCCTTCACTTTAGCAGAGTGAGCTGCACATTCTGGCTTATCTGCTGTGCTGAGACCCTTCCACTGGCTGCACATACACAGTTCACAGTACTTATTCTAAAACCTTTTTGAAACATTTCCAGCAAAATTGAGTTTTGTTTTAACTGTGTCTTGCTCAACAAAATGAAATTATCATCTCATACTGCAAATTAGTGAATTCAAGGGGCAAAGAAAGATAAACCCTTTAAATGATTTGGATTACCATATATTTTAAATGAAAGAAATGTCTCTCAGTTAGAAACAAGGACTGCGTGCATGGAAAACACATTACAGTCAAGAAGTAACTCTTGTTTTCCAGCCAAATAAATACTATAAACCTACATTATTGGCATGGGCTACACTTACAGCAAAAATGTTGAATATAAATATAATGTGTGCATTTATTCATTTTAAATAAGCATTTTCTTAATTAGAAGACATACATTTTAGTGACTGGTTTGCAACCACCCACTTATACTCTAAATTCAGATTAGTATATTTTGGGGGCTTATGATGAGATTTAATTGCATGGTGCTGCAAATGAGTAGCCACTAATAACCCTTATGTTCTTACACTCTTTCTCTGATAGTGAGGCATACTCTTGCCTTAGTGTGCATTTATGTAGCACTGATTATAACCTTTGTATTTGCAGCTGTGTTTAACCATTGAAAACTGGCATGATTTCCTGTCTAGCAAATTCAGTGGAAGCTGAATTGGGTGCCATAAAATCCACGTTCAAAGTAGACTTGCAAAGATAAAAATATGGGAACTTTCATTCCTGACTTTATAAGAACAATTTATTCACCTGGTTTATGACCACAGTTTGAAGAGAGAACATTATTCTATGTTCCCCTTCACATATAGGAGTATGCAGCTGTTTGCGCTCCTAGATGTGAGACTGCACTATCGCTGACAGCTCCTTGCCTCTACTAATGGTCTGTGACCAGAGTGCTTTGTGGTTATATGATCGCCATGTCAGCTATGACATGGTGATTGTTGAAAATACTACAGCATATATTATGTATTTTGAGCTGTAGATGGCGCTGTAGTGCAATGCTAGTCTATGCATGCTGTCAGACACCAACCTACCTAAGAAGTACTGGGGAGGAGCAGTGATGACTACAACATACCTACAGAAAAGACTACAATCAAAAGCTGTTGAAAGCAAACCATTTGAAATGTGGCATGGATCGAAGCCTAGCCTAGGGCACATTAGAGTGTTTGGGTTTAAAGCTTATGCATATATTCCAAAGCTGTAGCGATCCAAGTTGGAGAACACAGCCATAGAAGGTATTCTGGTGGGCTACAGTGAACAAAGTAAGGGATATAGAATCTTCCACCCAAAGACTGACAAAGTGACAATAAGTCGCAGCGTTTATTTCAATGAGAACCCATCACCAGAAACAATGATCCCAGGAAGTTGTGATGTGAACTAGCAAAGGAAGCTGAGCAAATTGAAGCTCCACAGGAGTCAGAACAAGAGGTGGAATTCACAATGGATAAGTTAAGTTCCATGTTAAATTCTGCTGAACAACCTGAAATTAGAAGATCCACTCGAGCAACAAAGGGAATACCACCCCGCATGTTCTCATATACTGCTAAGACTAAGGATGTTCAGATACCAAGAAATATACTCGGTACAAGTACATGTACAGATACTTTTCCAGCTCCAAGACTAGACTACAGAAAAATGCAAAAGTTTTTTATAAATATATATAAGGGATGTACCGATACCATTTTTACAAGTACTGATACTTGTCCAAGTACTCACAGATACAAGTACTGATACATTTTTGTTCATTGTCATGTGACAGTTTTTCTAAAGCAATACAGACTAATGATTTCAGGACAGTGGTGGAGTTCCAGAGCTATGTCCCAGCTGCAACCCTGGTAGTTTTCGTAAAAATGCCAAGTATCGGCACTGGTATCTGAACATCCCTAGCTAAGGCACATATGTAGCATACTTGAAGCAGCATCAAGGGAAGACATAGAAAAATTGACAAAATACGAAGCCAATCAATGGAGAAATGCAGCACAAGCACAAATGACTGAGGATGCACTTACCAAGCCATTAAAGGATCGTTACAGTTTCCTTCGAGAGAAACTAAGGGACTGATCCTTCGGCTCGCTTCGGCTGCCTCTGCCCTTCGGTTCAGTCGAACCAAAGGGCTGCTATCTGGGCTATTCAAAATAGCTGAGTCGAGGTCCACTGTAAGGATTAATAAAAATTTGTGCCCAGAGTTCTTTTTTAAGTGAATCCACCTCATTTAAAAAAAAAAGAAGCTATGTAGCACATGTGGTAATGCACATACGCAGGTGTTATAGGACCATCAAATTTTTCTTTCTCTTTACACTAAACTGCATTACATTGATATAAATCAACTATGTAGGAAACAATGGGATTTCTACTCATAATACATTTAGCATACATGTCTCAGTCGAGTTTTGCTGTATAAAAAAGTTTTCATTATTTATATCAATTTGTCAGCCTATATATTATATCTCATTAAGCTACAAGAATGTTCCAAATAAAAGCTGTATATGTAAAAAAAACTTTCGGTAGGCAAGTTAGTCATGGAGTTTTTGTCAACGTAACTAATGCATACCAAGGCTCCTAAATTTGGTCTGTGCATCCATGTGTCAATGGCTTCTGGTCTTGAAAGTCTTTAAAGGCGTAGGCTCCAGGGCTCTCCTGACCACATCTGTACTACCTAGTGAGTCACTGACCTGGAGTAAGCCTGCAGCCAGCAACAACTGAAAGGTCTGATTACCCATACAACATGCTTATTCCAGGTCAGTGACTCACCAGTTAGTGAACACAGGATCAGGATGACAGCCCCAGAGATTACACTTTAAAAACAAGTAAGCTAACACAGCATCCACACATCTATGTTCACAAGGTTAACTCTAATTACTTTGATGACTGACATTTTTTACTGTTGGTATGAAATGAGATACCATTTCAGACCCTTGTAACAAAAATAGGTCCTTTAATTTTGTACATTGATGTAAAAGTGTAATGTAAAAAGGTAGATATAATAATATATATTATTCTCTCGCTTCTTATTATTTTTAATATTTGTAGATATCATTTTAGTAAATATATTATTGAAAGATAAAATAAAGCTGCTTGTGTACTATTATATCCTGCCATTCCCTTAGGATGCTAATAAATTATATTTGTTTTCCTTGAACATTTGGCAGAGAAATAACAAATGATGCTGCGTTTGTGTTATACGGTACATCTTTCTATTTGCTCTCCCACAGGGTATCATATGAGGTACTATGTCACACCCTTGTCATAAAATAGGTCCTTCAGCTTTATACACAAAAGGTATATTTGTATAATAACATTTAAATGCAAGTAAATGTATTTCTAAAAGGTAAAATAAGGCTGTTTGTGTAAAGTGGTAGCCCTTAAGCTCCTTTCCATTCCCTGACTAATAAATGTGTATTTGTGTTTCTTGAACATTTGACAGACAAGTATCATCACAGGATGCTGCTGTTCTTTTTATAATGCCCATCTTTCTGTTTGATGTCCCTCAGGGAGAAACAATGAGCGTACATACTGTAATTGTAACGATGATGTGCAGAGGCTTTATATGTTGTCTCTGGAAATCTGAACTGACATGTGTATCCATCAATAGAAGATATGCGCTGATCAACTGTTCCCTGTTGCATCCCAGTGGTGAGATGATGTCTGTTATTAAGTGCACATCTAACCCAACAAATAACCTTCATTGTACAGTAGGTGGTAGTTGTATGGAGTTTGCAAGGACAGGCGCTTTTATCTCTGAATACCTCCCGATCCCAAAAATTGTAGTGTACAGATTATAAAAAAATATTATTGTGTTAGAAGAACATCTCTTACTTGAATAATTCACATACGCTAGTGGGGTACAGATAATCACCTTGTCACTTGGGGAGACACTGCAATTGTAGCTATTTCTATAACTGAACAGGATATAATTTTTCAATTGCAGCTCTGTGCAATGTACACATTAGTGCAGGAAGGAGAACATATGACAATATTGATATATATAGAACAGCTTTCGGTGCAACATGCGTTAATGACTGCATATACAGTATGCATATTCATCATACTGCCCTGGTTAAAGTTACCTAGATATGCTCCAGAAATGAAGGTGATGCAGTGTGGTTGCCAAATGCCACACATACTAACTGCCTTGTCTTACGTGTGTGTACACACATTCATTAAGCAGTGCTATCAAGTAGGCTCCAGAGGCTACAAAGGTAAGCTGTGCTTCCTTCATCTGATCTGTGAATGTTATTTTGCATAAAAAAGACTTCCACTCTTTCTAAAGGTGGCCATACATGCAGGCCTCATTCTAACCATTCTGCAATCACTCTGGCCACAGTTTTAGTCAGAATCATGCACGCTCATGTCACCAAGTGTAACCAAGCATGCATGTTTAGCTGAGAGAAGAAGGATGAAGGTAATGCAGAGAAATGTGAAACTGGGGAAGCTCTGTGCAAACCAATACAACTAGACAAGTTTCAGTAACCTGCCCTATCACGCTTTACCCTGACATTGAGCAACACATGAGGATGTCATCCCATCAGGCTTTTAATTAATAAAGCTGCCCATTATTAAAATGAAGTATGTCAATCTTTCCATATACTTGCTAAAAGTGGCCATTAGATGTTCTTATGTAGAGATTGCAAGCCAAGAGAGAGATAAAATAGAGTTGGGGTAGCTTACAAAACCTGGTGTGATTGGGCAATGATCATATCTATCAGGCTTAGTACATAAGGTACAAAAAAACTTTGCTTCTGGTCTTTAAATTTTTTATTTAACCCCTAGGTGTTTGCAGTTGTTATATTTATTTACTCTGGCTACAACTTCCTGTGAGAACATTAATTTATATTGCAACTTATCATCAAGGTTGCCACCTTTTGTAGTTAAAAATACCGGTCTTATTGGTTTCCTATCAATAACAATGGCAGCAAGTCTAATGTTTACTGGTCAGGCTTACAAACTACCTGGCAGGTGATAATCTGAACTAATACCTGTGTGCGATCTTAGTTCTATGATGGCATCATTCAACACAACTAGTAGGAGCTAATATTTTACCCACCAAGTATCTCTATTTTGTGCTCTACTCCTACAATGCTGCACAAACATTTTCTGAATCCTGACTTCTGATGATACACCATCATATTACCTATACAGTGGCTGGTTGCAGAATACAGTATAATGCTAAATTATTGCCAAAACAAATTACAGGCACAGAAACAACAACTTGCACACAATAATATACTCCAATAATGAATAATTGCAGTTTAAATCATCATCATAAATCGTCACATCCTTTTGCCCTGTTGAAGGGACCCTGCGTGGCCCCGAAACGTTGGCTATTTTCACAGTGACGTCCAAATAAAATGGACTTATTCAAATGATATTGCTGAGTACTGGTGATCCTTATCCACCTTCCTTAATTGCAGTTTAAATACATTTTCATTAAACTTAATTTTTTTAACATTTGCATTGAAAGTGAATATACATATTTAGGACGCACATTTTAATTTTGATGAAGGTGTCATTTTATAATACCACACATGCTAAGAATGGATCTTTATAAGAATATCTTTGCCCAGTATTTACTACTATTCAATGGACTAACCTGATTCTTGATGATCATGTTGAAGGTAGACCGGGTCGATTTTGAAGGCACCAATTAAGTCAGATCTTTTTTTTACCCTGTGTTACACAGTAAAATATACTGGTTAACAAACCAAGTAAAATATAATTTGTACACTTTTTAGTTTTATACAGCGTAGCTAAGGCTTACAACCCCATAAGTTTTTTTCTTTTTTGCTGTCTGTGTTCTTGCTAGGGAAAATTACCTTCTTTTATTTGTCATAGTGAACATTGTCACTGGGACTAAAAGTGATGTGTGAATCCAAAATGTTTAGTTGTTACTGGAACAGGAATAAAAGGGAAGTCTTCCTATGAGGCCATAATGGGTAAAACACAAATGTCAATAAAAACCTGGCAGGTGTTACAGATATACTTCAATAACAAAACCAGTGGTATAAACATCGCATTAGTGTGACTTATCAGGAATTACCATCAGCATAGGTGCTTGTCGTTTTTGGGTATCCCCAAGTGTTGCTAGTCTGTTTATCTAGGACAGGGGTGCCCGCAAATCGATCCCTGGTAGATCGTGATGTCCTGTCCTCCTGCCGTGGGGCTTCTCTGGATCCCCGCTGCTCTCCCCCATCTGTATGCAGCGGGGATCCGAGGAGAAGCAAAGGTAGCGATGCTAATAATAAAATAGAAAATAGTAAAAGAAAAAAATCCTGGAGGCGCTGGGTGATGTCACACTCCTGTTGGGTGGCACGTTTTTTCCTTGCTTCGGGTGCAAAAGTAGCTAGCTACGACTATGCTCCTGTGGTGCTCGTGTGGCTGTCGGCTGAATGTGCTGAATGTGTTAGACGCCGCAGACGGAAAGGCGCAAATATATGGTTTGGGGGGTCTTTTACAAACGCTAGCAATGCAGCAGTAGACAATCAAAGCAATGGGAAAAAATGCAAAAATGGTGTGACCAGCTGATGTTAAAAGCTTTCCGGAGGGCTTTAAAGCAGAACTGTAGCCTCACCATGCATCCCTGCATTTATTGCACAATTGCTAGAGAAAAAAATGCATTAATGCATACTTGCATACCTCTTCTTATTTTCTGCTTTTGTATATGTCTATATATATCTATATATATCTATAGATATATATATACATATATATCTATAGATATATATATCTACAGGTGAAACTCGAATAATTAGAATATCGTGCAAAGTTCATTTATTTCACTAATGCAACTTAAAAAGTGAAACTAAATATGTGTGTGTGTGTTTGTTTTTGGTGGTATGCAGGTGTAGCAGTAGGCTCTGCAATCTACTGTATGTGACCATTGCTGTGGTGCTCTGTTGTAGTTTCCTAGCTCAGAGCTCAGCTGTTCGCCTTTATTTACAAACATACACTCTCTCTTCAAAGGGGCAGTGCTTGATGCTCTCTAGATCAATATAGCTCCTTCTAGTCCCACCCTGCTTCTTACCTTTTGTGATGTCACATACCTCCCTTCTCAGTCCACTAGCAGGGGGCAAAGAGGCTGAGATGGACTAAGCAAGATGGTGGGCTGCAGTTTCAGAACACCATACTGTATAAGGTAGTATACAAGCCCAATGCATTTGTTTAAAGTTTGGGAATTGACAACACAATTTATAATGACATGGTGCTGTTTTCAACATAGTATAGTTCTGCTTTATTATATAGTTCTGTTTTAAGTAAAGCATTTTTATGTTTTACTTACCAAAATGCAGAGCAATCAAAATTCACCAAAAGCCATTTATGTGGGTTAAAGTTGAATGAGTCCGCAAACTGTAATATAGGCAAAAATTAGGAACTTTAACAGCATTTCCATTTAGATTTTTGGGTTTATGGAATATTCCAGTCTATATACAATTTGTTTACTTTGAAGATGAAATTAGACACATATGTTCTAAGCATTATATAATTATATAACTGTTTATTTGTCTCTTCCTTCTTTGCTTCCCCCATTTACTTTCTTTCATGAAATCTAGCTGGATACAATAGACAAGAGCAAACAGAAAGTAATAAAAGGTTGTACAGCATTTGGATTGCTCCAATGCTGACAGATGATCTATTTCCAGCATCAGCTCATTCATTTCCTTCAGTAACCAATACACATAATTAAAAGAATGAATGAACAGGAAATTGTTACTGGCTCAAGCCTGTGGGGTCATTTTTTATTAGGTTATGCTGGGTTTTTTATAAATTTTTTGTGGCCATGTCATCCTTCATTTATTGACTTATTTATATTGACATAAGGCAACAAAACTTATCTAGTGAGACTCAGGAAATGAAAGTACACACATTTGCTATCTCCCATACTTTTCAAGGTAGCCAGTGTTATAAAATATATGAAATAAAGGGAAGATAACAACGCATCCTCTTAATCACATTTACCGTATCAAAATGGAAACATGGGATTTGTGAAAAATAAAGGGAAGAAACACATCTCTGATGCTCACAGTCAACCAGATTGCTGCTGGTATTTTTCTAATGCAGACTGGTGAACTCTGGAGACTCTTCTGTTCACAATGACATACATGCTTGTAGGATATGTTCATGTAAGGTTTCATATACAGTTGGTTTATGAACATGCAACTACCATCTATTGTCAGTTTGGCATGTCCAACACAGATATATTTATTAGAGGTGCACCGAAATGGAAATTTCAAAACCGAAACTGAAATAAAAAAAATTGTCAGATCGAAAACGTAACCGAAAATGTTTTTTATTTAAATTTTTTTACATTTTAAAAAATATTTTATTTTTATTTATTTTTTATAAACGTTTTAATTTTTTACATTACTTTTAGGGGCTTTGGGGAAATATCAGGGGTCTAAACAGACCCCAAATATTTCCCTTTTAAAGTAGAAAAAGACATTGGGGACACAAAGTCCTCAATCTCTTTTTCTGCAGCCCCAGTTATCAATGAACAGGAATCCTCTATGAGTGTTCCTGTTCATTGATAACATGAGGACAGAGTATGTTTACTATAATTACAACTATGATTGAACAGGAGGTGATGTAAATCACTCCCATTCATTCATAATTGAGGATATAGTAACCATACTCTGTCCTCAATTATCTACAAACACTCAGCAATCACTGATCGCTGTGTGTTTGTACCGCTCTCCATTATGACAGCTGTCACAGGAGGCTGGCGGGGAGGTGCAGGGAGGAGAGCTAACCCTCCTGGGTCTCCGCCCCCACACCGCTGTGCCGGACTGTTATAGGAGGCTAAGCGGTGTGGGAGGAGAGACGCCAGCCACTCACAGCACTCTCCTCCCACATCGCTCGGCCGGCTGTCACAGTTTCTCTCCTCCCCGCTGGGCGCTGCTCTGTGTCCCTGTGGAAAGAAAGCAGGGATGCGCCAATGTATCGGCACAAAAATTTTCGGACTATATATCGGTGCATCACTAATATTTATTTATTCCAGGTCAGAGCCATAAAATTTTTTACAATACCGGCCTAAATAAATAATGTCTAAATACAAGAGGCATATGTATTTTTGTTGAATCTTGGTGTCCTTTGTTTTATTTTAGATGTGTGCAGTAATCCAGGATGTAACAACCCTTTGTGCAGAACTTTCCTGTAATGAAGACCAGTCTCTGCTCCTCTCTTCTTGTGCAGAATGACTGATCTTGTATCTGCCCCCTGTAGTTTTCTGTAGGCAATTTGTAATGGGAAGACCTGCTGGGGGGCCCTTCATGGTTTCTAGTTACACCTCTGCCCCAAGGACAAGTAAAACAAATGCCTTACTGTCTTTCCAAGTGAGACAGCTGCCCAACTGTATACAATGCAGATAAATATCAGGGGTTTTCAGTGCTAATATTTATTTTAGAGTAGTAAGTGAAAGATTATAAAGCAGAATTTGTTTTACAAAAATCATCCATTGTACAGTAGTATAAAATAAATCCAAATCCATGAAATAACTAATCATCTGTATTCTGTACATACCTCCACACCTTTCATAAGGTATCTAAATTCAGGACAAATAAAGGCACTTCCTGCATATGCGGCATCAATGTGTAACCATATGTTTTTCTCATTGCCTGCAAAAAATAAAACATTTCTATGTTTACATGGTACACCAAGTTTAGGCATTTGTGTGCATATTCTAATTTTCTACAGCTGCAGAACAACATACCAGAAGACTTTTTTAATAACACCAATTCCATCTGTTTTTCACCATTTCTGTTACTGTCAAGCTTTGTACCAGTTGCACAAACTAAGCATTTCAACGTTGACTCTGCCCTGAACCACCAGGCTTCAGTAACAGATTCCATGATAAACTAATATCAATGTGTGTTAATGTGTATTTTTATGTGCCTTTAAATGTGTGTGCCAACATGCGTTTTTAATGCATTTACATTTATTTAAATGGAAAATCCATACATCTTAGGCTTCACTTACACTTGCCACAGAGATTTGTCTGCAACATCTGTCAGGCTAGATGCTTTGTTTATGCTTCTATTTGCTTAACATGACAAGCATTTATGCATGTTTACATGCATATGTGTTTAGGTGCACCTGTACTTTGTCCATTGAAACAGTCCATTGAAGTGGCCAATGAGATTTCAGCAAACTACAACGTCTTGCGTGTAAATGCATTTTGGTGCATTTAGAAGTTCAAATCAATTCGTGGACGCACCTGACTTTTTTTTAACTGTAGCTAATCCGACTGCAGATAAAACCATCTAACCACAAGGTGTGAATAGATCCATTGGAAATGCATTTATATGCATTTAGAAAACCATTTTAAACGCATCTAATCGCACCTAGTATGAATGTAGCCTTAAAATGAAGAGGTGTGAATCCAACCTAAGGCTTGGTGTAGGTTAATAAACTAAGATTATGCTATTAATTTATAACATCCATTTCTTTATGGACCTTGCTTTTTGCACTGGTGCGCAGTCATGTTGGAACAGGAAGGGGCCATCCCCAAACTGTTCCCACAAAGTTGGGAGCATGAAATCGGCCAAAATTTCTTGGTATGCTTATGCCTTAGGAGTTCCCATCACTGGAACTAAGGGGCCAAGCCCAACCCCTGAAAAACAACCCACACCATAATCCCCCCTCCACCAAACTTTACACTTGGCACAATGCAGTCAGACAAGTACCGTTTTCCTGGCAACCGCCAAACCCAGACACGTCCATCGGATTGCTAGACAGAGAAGCGTGATTCGTCACTCCAGAGAACACGTCTCCGCTACACTTGAGTCCAGTGGCGGCATGTTTTACACCAATGGATCCTACACTTTGCATTGCACTTGGAGATGTAAGGTTTGGATGCAGCTGCTCGGCCATGGAAACCCATTCCATGAAGCTCTCTACGCACTGTTGTTGTGCCAATCTGAAGGCCACATGAAGTTTGGAGGTCTGTAGCTATTGACTCTGCAGACAGTTGTGACTTCTGTGCACTGTGCGCTTCAGCATGCGTTGACCCCGCTTTTTCATTTTACGTGGCCTACCACTTCGTGGCTGAGTTGCTGTTGTTCTCCAGTTGCTTCCACTTTGTTATAATACCACTAACAGTTGACCGTGGAATATTTAGTAGCAAGGAAATTTCACAGAACACCTGAATCCAATGATTTGGAGGGGTGTCCCAATACTTTTGGAAATATAGTGTGTATATATATATATATGTATTGTCAGAACTAAACTATTCTATTCTTTACAGTTGAAGACAGCAATGTTGTCTCTATTTAGATCTGCAGTTGCCATAATTGTGCACATGATCAGCCATGACACCAGCCATTTGTGGGCTTAGTTGAGTTTGGTTAAGAACTGACATAAGCACTAGGGATGGGCTCGATGTTCGAGCCCATCCCTAGAACTGTCAGGGCGTTCAGCGGGCTGTTCGCCCCCCGAGCGCCCCACAATGCACAGTGTGCATTGGAAAGCCCTGATTGGGTAAAGTAATGCACCTGACCATAGGTGAGGTGCAAGACTTTGCCCAATCACGCCATTGTGCACTGAAGAGCCATGATGACTTTGCCCAATCATGGCTCACAGCTTAGTCCCAGCCCCGAACTATATAAGGCTGCTATAAGGCAGCCTTATGTAGTGTGTTGCTGGAGTTAAACATAGAAAGAGGAATTTATCAAAACTGGAGCAGACAAAATCTGGAGCAGCTGTGCATGGCAACCAATCAGCTTTCCTCTTTCATTTTCTAAGCTTAACTGAACAAACTGAAGAGAGATGCTGATTGGTTGTCATGGGCAACTGCTCCAGATTTTGTCTACTCCAGTTTTGATAAATTCCCCCCAGAGTGTTTCTGTTAGTGTAGTGTAGTGTAGTGCAGTGCAGTGAAGTGAAAGCTAACTGGTGTCACTGTAGTGACGTGTCAGTGCTTTTTACAGCATTTAATGCTATAGACAGTACGCTGTGACCTGAAGCCATGTGAAGCAAGCCGATGTACGGCTGATTTCAGCCGATGTACGGCTCAAATTAGCCGTACCAGCCTGAAGTGAACAGACGAACAGTGTTCGGCTCACTTCGGTTGGGGTCGGTTGTTCACTCGACTGCCCTCGGCAGTTTAGTGAATAGACCCGCAAGAGTAATGCTCTGTATTCATTATTAAATCATTAAACAGTAAAATAGTTTAAAAAGTTTAAGAAAAGTAAATAGAAAACGATTGTGCGGAGCTAGCAGTGACAGCCAGCTCCGCCCAATAGTTTCCTATTGTACGGCGGCTCTGCTGCCGTCAAAAAGAAAAAAAGCAAACTCTCCCGGGCGCTCTGGGAGCCTCCCGCTCCCGGCCGCCCAGGAGAGAAACACTGCTGTTTCTTTTTATTTCAGTAGAAACAATGGTCCTGGGGCCGAAGCTAGCCGAAGGATCGGCCGAAGCTACGGCTAGATCCTTCGGCAGCTTCGTGAATAGACCCCTTTGTCTTTTTTAGCTGTATAGTATCTAAAGATAATATATTTATGCCAAACAGTTAATTGGCAATATAACAAACCATAGGAGAGGTGAGGATCCTTCTTTACAGTTTGCATACACAGCTTTTCACACAACGTAATAATAATAAATTAACCATTTTAATTTTAAACATTTTAAACAAATTATTAAACACAAAAACAATTTTATTAATAATATTTAAATATTTATAATTCCTCCACTACCAATAACTACAGCAATGTTATTTTAGTTACTGTTAGTGAAAGAATGTCATATCAACCTTGAAGATTATAAAGAAAATGTCAGCAGTTGATCTTTTATTTCAAACTTATACACACCAGGGTTGGATTAAAAAAGCTTCCCATGGTCAGCAAAATATGCCCTATCTTTACACTTTATGAACTGCTGCACATAACATTAGCTGGATGAGTGATACCAGAAACCAGAGCCAGATTAAGACCAAACAAGGCTCCAGGCAAGCTAATTTGCTTAGCTTACCCCAAAACCCCTTTTATATATACGTACGTACCATGTTTATATATTGCAATATCCATATAATATATATATCTGACAAGAAATACTAAGATAAATCAAACAGTTTAAAATGCTAAAAAGCTTGAAAACGCAATGTCACAGAAACAGCCAAAAGTAACACTTACAAATAGGTCCAATTTCCATCAAATTGTCGAATGAACAGGATGATGTTGTTCCTAGTGTGGCACAGACCTACAAGAGAATGACCAACTGAGGAAATAAACTAACCAGAATACACAAACTGAAATAGACAGGATCTTAAACACCACACAACAAAATAGTAATCCTAGATATCAAAAGGGGAGAATAGAAACATACAGTATAGTCAGGGCATGTGTGGAACTTGAATCTTCAATATACTGATTACCATGCTACCGGCATAAAATATGTGCTCTACAGTGGATCTATACTAGGAACCACTACAAAATCTTCATTATTTCCATTTTATTGATACAGCATTTGGAAACACTGAATTTTTACCTAACATTTTGTCTCTATTGAAGACCTAGCATCAGATATGTGTTTTTCATGCTTAGTACAACATGCTAACTAATGTGTAAGTAGAACACTCACATGTACCTATTACCTCTCACAGAGATAACTCCCCCTGAAAATGCCTTGATATCCTCTTCAGAAGGATGGCACTATCCTGGTTTATGCATCATGTAAATCCTGGTGTCTGTGCAGCGTTTGTGTTTAAAAAATATCAGACACAAATCAATCACTCTGCTGCAGCCTTGTGAATTGCTACAAAGTTAAAATGTTACATCAGCCTAGGCAAAGTTACTGATTTGGGGTCAAGCACTGCTTTTTAATGATAATAGTTAAAAATGATACTGTTGTTCTGTATTGTGACATGTCAGAAATGTATTTATGTAGCCTTGTAATGCTGAACTCCGGGAAAAAGAAAAAGGTAGGTGGAGCCCTACCTCACAGTAGAGCTCCCCCAGCACTGCAAAGGCTAAATGCTAGTTTATGCCCAGGGTACAGTAAAAAAAACGTTTTACTTACCTTGTCCCTGGCTCCCGCAGGCTCCTTTCACGCTAAGCAAGCAGATCACGCAACCTCTTCTCTAAAGCACTCTGACATCATCAAGTACAATGCAGGGATTGCCCACAATCCGGAGCATCAGGGAAAAGAGGAAAACACTAGGTGCAGGGGGAGCAAGGGTAAGATAGGGTACCCTGGTATCCTAGGCAAACAAGCATTTAACCCTTGCATTGTGGGGGAGCCCCACTGCAAGGGAGGATTTTTCTTTTCTCCGAAGCTCAGCTTTACTGAGCTTTATTTACAATTTGTTATTGAGGTATTTGCCTCATCTTAGTTTTTTCCTAATTCATGTTTCTATTGTCATCCTGTTCAGATTCAAAACGAAAATGGGCATTCAAGGCAAAGGGAAAAGGTTACAGAAAGTTTATCTCTCAAATCTAGAGCTACCAAACCCAACAGAAGTTTTAAATGGTATTACTAGTACCCCTAGGGGATGTAGGGTGGCTCAACAATGGACCAATGAATATGTAAGCCTCTCATTATCAAAACAGTAACTTATCCAAATCACATCTTCAGTGTCATGTGTTGGCGCTAATTATGGGGATGAGTGTATTTCACTCTCCTCATAACTCTCCTTAAAAATAAGTTTGACCAAAACTCATGGTTTTCCTTTATTTTGTCTGCAAATTAAGTGAGAAAATTCCTCTGAATTATACATTCATGAACCTTATGAAAACTTACAAACATTGGGATAAGTCCTTCTGCCTTGTCTTCTTCTAAAGCCTTTTTCAGAGTCTTTCCACGCATAGTAAAGTTTTCATCTGACTGGATTTTCTTCATTCTTACCCCACTGATTAGTCCAGCCCTTTCCACAGATGAGTGAGCCTGGAAATTCACAGTGGGAAAGGTTCTGGTCAATATAGTTTACATAGTAAGAAAGATAATGTTTTATAAAAAGGACAAACTAAATTATAAAACAACTATTGTTAACAAGCCTGGTGCACTGATAAATGCATAGCCCACTCAGTAAAACTAGTCCTCTTTAGCAGATAGAGATTATTACACAATATTTTAAGAGTATTCAGCAGTTATGTGATATTATACCCAACATGTACCACAGAAGCACAGAGATGGCGTCACTAGCAATTGTACATTATTAATATTTTTGTCCAATATTCTTTTTCAACAAGACAGAGATGAGTAAAGCTATCTTGTTCCTGATAACTACCTTACAGACAGATGACCCAAAATGCTTTCAATGATAAAAATGCATGTTGGGAGAAAAGAGCATTTGAACGTCCATTGCTTAAGGCTAGAGTCCCTGGATGTGCATTTCAGCAATGTATATTAAATTTACACAGAGGGAGAATAAACAGCATATTTAGATTTATTTTAATTAAACTATGTGAGGTTTTCCTGAAGTGTTATTTGGAATTGCTCTATCCATGCTGTTTAGCCTGGATGGGGGAATTGAGCATTAAACAACTAGTATATGTCCAGCCTAAAGCCTATCTCTGGGCAAACCAAAAACCTCTCCTTGCATTTGGGCTAACCCCAAACAGCAAGGGTTAACTGCCCTTTATGCCTAAGGGGCTCAGCACTTTTACTTACCAGATCCCTGCTCCCCTAGCAGTCAGCGCTCACCTCTCTGTCCTACGCTCCGTCTGGTGGAATGTCCCTGTGTGTCATCACGTCTAATGCAAGTCCATGGAACCTGCTTTAAGCTGGGCATTCACAGTTAGAATTTTATTTGAAAAGATCTGTTTTCATTTTCTAATGTTAATAGGGTAAATTCAACTATCAGTTTTGACCATGGTGATGAAGGAAGGAGCAGGATGGAAATTTTTTGTCAAATGAAATAAATTCTAGCAGTAAAAATTGAGTTCATGTATTCTATAATCGATTGTTAAAATTAGACAAGATTTCAAACAACATTTGTCAAGTCTCTGATGACATTATCAAATGTTCTGATACATTGCATTAGGGTGTGCACGCAAAAGTACAAACATGCACGTGTATGTATGTATGTATGTATATATACAGCGTATGTATATGTGTGTATATATATATATATGTATATATATATATATATATACACACACACACATACAGTATACTGTATACATATATACATATTGCATACGTACATACACAGACCTGAGACATCCCGGATACCCATCTCTTCAACTGTCCCTTACCTCTTCCAGCAGTTGCAGTTTAAGTGTTGCGCTCGGGGTGATTAGGGTGTGACCTGGCACACCCTGTGTGCATGCCTATGTTCTGACAAGATGTTTTCTATGAAAGTTTTTCCAAAAAATTACCAGTGTATACCCATCATTAGACATGATGACATCAGTGGTCTTTAGACTGTCGGAGAGAAGGGAAGAAGAGGCTATGGGGACAAGTCTAGTAGACCTGAGGGAGTTGGTGGGAGCAGGGGTCAGGTAAGTAAAACAGCTGTTTCCTGTCCCATAGGCATAAATGAGTAGTTAACCCTTGTAGTGCAGGGTAGTTTTTTGGTTTGCCCAGAGATAGCCTTCAACTCTCCATCTCCTAAAACTCCTAATAATGAGGACTGTTAGTACTGATAGGAGATTGTATAACCCAATTTGACTATTAAGCACAGATCATGTGACCCATTTAGTTTAATGCACCTGTACTTCCTCTAGCTGTCACAAATTGGCAGCTAAATGAGTATTCAGATAACCATCAGAGCTGCTGTTTCATAACAGTGGTTTGTACTTCAATAGAAAATGATTACGCTACTACAACCCTTGCAAGTGTGTTTTTTTTTTTTATAACGTTATGCTTATTAAAAGCAAAAGGCAGCTATAAGACACTAAATCAGTGCTTTGAGTGGACTGGATGGTGTTTGACCCTTAAATGTTAACTGAATGTTAATAGGTGCCAGAATACAAGGTACAAATCCTTCTGACCTTCTACAGTCAGTTTTAGTTATCATTTTTCATCTCTTATCAGACGCTATACACAAAAACCAACTCTTTCTTAAGTGCCCTATAATAGCTGGAAGGAGAAGGCACAAGGCAGCTGCCCTTTCAGAAATTGAAACCAAAGCAATCTCTCTTGGATGTTTAGCCTGAAGCAGTGTAAATATACCCTGCCTAATCCTGCTTCTTAATTCAGAGGAAGTGCACTCTACTTCATCCCTACTTTATATGTTTCTTATTTGACCTGTGTCAGTAGAATACATTTCAGCATGCCGCTTGCATTTTTTGATAACCTGTTGATGAATTAAACTAACATTTCATATAATAATTCTCTCTTATCTCTACTCTTGTTGCAGAAATGGAAATGTTGCTTAAATATTTCAGCTTCCTGATTCACATAGTGTTATACATTGCATAACATATTGATCTAGTGCCTTAACAAATATTTCTATGAATAGATCTATGTGCATGCACGAGTTAGAGAGTAATCCCCACAAGAAAATGTTTTGATTTTTATCACTGCTTTGGTTTGACCGTTATGAGACACTGACTAACAGGGTTGTGGATGGTGTGTATGTTTCACCTACGTTTTTTACATGTGGGGCTCAGGGTTTACTACTGATGTGGAGAAAACAAACTTAGTTTTTTCAGAATCTTTATAGGTTTTAGTCTGGGCATAAAATATAAATGTCTACTAACATTAATAGGAAATAACATACACTGTGGTCTACGGAGTTATCTTGTTGTCTTTGGGGCATTTTGTCCTGTTAGATAAGTTTGGGTCATACTCTATAAGGTTTCCTTGCCTTTCTTTGGATCCGCTGAAGGTTTAAGGTTTGATGAACAAAAAGTCTTTTTTTTGTTTTTTCTTTTTGTTTGAACTTGATTGATGTGCCTTTTTTTTTCCTATGAACAGTGGCACAGGAACAATGGTTGGCAACTGGCGACTCTGCTATTGTGGGGCATAGTTAACCACATTGAAATGCCTTCTATCTTGCCACCACCCTCAGAGAGTGTTTGGCTAAAAGTTTCTCATGGAGGAGAAGGCACATAGTTTGCATGATAGATAAAGTTATAGTAATTGGGAAAGAGGTGGGAGAAGGTGCGGAGAAGTGGTTAGTGGGTTTTTGGTATAGGGCTTAATCTCTGACCATGTTAGCTATAGGATGTGTTACAGGGGTTTGAGATGTTTAGTTAGTAGTAGAGGGTACAGGATTATTGCTCAGGGGCCATGGCTAACTTGCTTTGGGTGGCATGATATCAAGCTACACTGCTGCAAAACAATGTTGGGTACATTTGGGTAGTTGTGAGCAAGAGATGGGCTATGTCTTTAATATATTTTGCAAAGTTCCGCAGTAGGACAGCTCTTAAAGTTTTTAGTGGACACAGTATACAGTATGTTTGTGTAAACATGACTAGCACTTATTTGCAAAAATGAAAATGGAGATGAGTTTGCTAAAGAGCTTATTTAAAATGTGCACTTTGCCTTATCAATGAAAAACATGTCACTGGTTAACTGTGTTTCAGCTGAATTTAGCAATGTGGCTGCAGGCACAGCTATAATAGTACAATGATCTAATAGTGGCCACCTAATGTGATTTACTATAACTGAATTTGCAGTCCTGTGATAATTAATACTGATAGAGTTAAATGTATCTCTAATAATTGCAAATACTTGTGGCCTGGCAGAGAGAACATATGCTTGTCATGTCATTCAACAAAAGTATTGTAGAATTTGGTACTTTAGATAAACAGAGAACACATAAAACAACAATTGTTTTCTAGATCTGGAGTGTAATTGAAATAATTATGTTGTATGAGAAAACTGTAATACTGTATCTCTGATAAACTGCCAAGTAATCAGTTAAAAAAATATAAAAACCCTGGGAATGATAACTTAAAGCCAGACATTTTCCAGGAACCTTTACTTTATCTTATAAAACTATTTAATGGGCGCTTGTATTAACCTGTAACCACTTTAAGACTTACAGTCGTTTACCCTTTATATACCAGAGTAATATTTATATTGCAGATACAGGATTACTGATTTGCCAAAAATAGTACTTGTGATGCCAAAGGAAATTTATTGAGACTGATTGGTATTAACTGGGTGTTAAAAACCTTTACATTCACTGTTAGAATTTTGTTTGAGAAAAATTCTACATCCATCAACTAATCAAAAAATGAAATTCTGCTGGTTTATGGCAGCTCATCACCGGGTA
Organism: Nanorana parkeri; assembly: GCF_000935625.1. NCBI lineage: Eukaryota > Metazoa > Chordata > Amphibia > Anura > Dicroglossidae > Nanorana > Nanorana parkeri. The sequence continues at coordinate 1,273,923 of NW_017306585.1, forward strand.
AAACAAAAAAAATGTTTTTGTGTGCCATACTAGTTCAGCTAATGATGAATATAAAATCCATTTTGCTCAGATTGTAAACAAGTGCTAATTTAACCTGATGGCTCTCACTATTTATTTCATTCTAATAAAACAAGGATTCTGTCTAAGTAGAACTGATCTAACTGTGCAATATTTCAGAGAGCCAAAAAAGAAAAAAAAACGTAGTCACTGAGTGTTTAAAGTGTACAGACCCAGGATTGCAAACCCCAAAAATTTGGCCCTAGTAATGAAGACTACCAACGGAATTGGGTACTGTAAATACCTGGACGAGTATACTCTGGGCATCCCATTATATGGTAATCCTCCCCTTTTAGAGTTCTCCATCTCTTCTTCTGCAGCAAGTGTTTTTATAGGCACCAAACAGCTGACCCGCAGCACACTAGCTTTCAACAGTAAATGGAGCAAACCTCAAGATAATCCAAGTAAAGATAGTAGTCACCAGCACTCACTTCTAATGTGCAAAAAGGATAGCACTTCACAACGTCGCCCTGATGAAGGGACCCTGTACGGCGCCAAAATGTTGGCTTCTTGACGCATTTGTGACGTGTCAAAAAAAGTGCTATCCTTTTTGCACATTAAAAGTGAGTACTGGTGACTACTATCTGTACTTGGTTTGTTACACGGCGCCATCCGTGTCGGCATATCGAGCACCAACGGATATTTTGTTTGGTTCAAGCGCTGTATGGTGTGCAGGTGATTCTCTAACGCTATTTCAACCTCAAGATAATGACACAGGAAGGTAGGAGACACCACCAATGCTCAGTGGCGTTGGGTTTGTATAACAATAGTCATCAGCCTAGTATTGACTCTTTCTTTGAGTACAATGACTACAGACGAGGTACCTGTCTGGGTTAGGGGTTGATATTTACTATTTAGTGGCACAGTTACAAATACATTTCGTGTGGCTCAGGACTTGTATAGACATTACATAAATATTACTTGTTGTAAAACCAGATATATATATACTATACTACTATACATACTATAAATGAGAGACCGTTAAGCGGTCAGCCATTGGTATTAATAGATTAGATTGAGAGTACATTTTTTTTCCTCCTACTACATACGCAGCAACTGGGATGTTCATTAAACTGGTGAATCAAAATATGGAGAAATTAGTTACTGAACTGGATCTATGAGATCATAGCAATAAAAACGTATCTGCAGATAAAAAGGGCCTTAAGCTGCCCACACACCTTACAATTTATCTGCAGATTTTCTGTGGTCAGATGGAAAAGGTGCAACAGATTCCTCCATCTACACTTAACTGTGTGGATGGAATAATCTCCACCTGGGTCAATCTGTTGCACTTTTTCCATCTGACCACAGAAAATCTGCAGATAAATTGTAAGGTGTATGGCCAGCTTTAGAGTTTTATTATCAGACTTGCTGACACAGGGGGTTCCCTTATAGTCTATAAGAAACTCACAGCAGATCCTGTTTTTGGTTTGAAAAAAAAAAATCCAATGTTTTATATTTAGTCTAGTTCTTGTTTGTCTTTATTCTTATGAACGAAAGGTTGATTAATAAGGAATTATGTGAATTCTTTTGGCTTAACAACAAGTATCTGCAGTTCTTTGCACCTTACCTAAGGTACACAAGCACTCCACGAACTCTCTGGGAATATGATCTTTATTTATTTATTTAATACCTGCTGAGTTTAATTTTGTGTTTACTTGAGCAGATACAGTATGATGTTACACATATTTACTTTTGTATTTGTTGTTACTATTAGTAGTGCTTCAATAAAGCCTGATCTTTATCTTATCATCTTCGTGATGCACTTTTCTCACATTTATATTGTATCTTTCCTCAGTTTTCTTTAACCACTTCAAGACCATACAGCCGCCCCTTTTTCTACTACAGCCGGCCGAAGGCAGTTAAAGGAGAATTATGAGGCGAGTGATTTTCACTCAGCCTCATCATCTAAGCCGACCTGTGACAATGAAACTGTCAGAGGTCGGCTCAGTAGATCTGGAAGTGAGCGAACACATACAGGCGCTCGCTCACTTCTCGATCTATCTGTGCAGAGAGCCTTAACTGTCGCTCACGGCTCCCTGCAGGGATTCCCCCCCTCCCCTGTCTGATCCTCCAGTGATGGCTGGCGGAACGGACGGGGAGGGGGTGGGTACAGCTGGCTCTGCCTCTAGATAGGCAGAGCCAGCTGTCACTCACGCAGCTGGGTGGATCCAGACAGAATTGTCGGGATCCTTTCCGGCTGCGGCATCTCAGTGAGCTTTGGGTGACGGGAGGATGCTAGTTTGTGTCTTCCCGTTACCCTTAGGAGAACTATGGGGAAAAGCCCTAACCCCATAGTTCTCCTTTAAGTGTGTGTGTGTTGGAGCGTGAACAGTTTATCTATGTTACAGTAACTAATCAGTGTATGACATATTTTCTAACTGAGACTTTAAATCAAGCATTCTCTAAGAGAAATATGGGGGCTGCAGATGCTAAATGCTAGTTGCCTAGCTGTTAGACTTGCTCACCGGCATCAAAACCATTTCAGCCAGTGAGCCAAAACATGCTTGCATGTAAGAAAAACCAAAGTACTGTTGAAAGTGTTTATCTGCGTACTTGTCCTGGGTTAGAAAGAAAGAGTTTTGATGCCAACATTGTCTTTAAATAGATTAGTTACTTTATGCTTGTATATATTTACAACATCTATATTAGACATGTGCACTGCCAAAAAATTTGTTTAGTTTCGTTTCGTTTTAAATTCGGATTTGCGTTAGTTCGTTTTTCGGGATTCGGGTGTGAAATCAATTTGGATTCGGACGAAATTCGTTAGCGGTAGTTCGTTCGAACGTTCGTTTCGTTTTCGTTTCCTATTCGTTTCGTTCATCTGTTCGTTCGTTTGCAGCAAAGTGACATTTGAGAGGGAAAAATGTTTTTCTCCTCTAATGTCACTTTGCTCCAACGAACGAAACGAATAAGAAACGAAAACGAAATGAACGTTCGAACGAACTACCGCTACCGAATTTCGGAAACGGAAATTCAGAATCGTTTGCATTCGTTATATCTGTAATTCGGAATTCGGATACATCCGAATGTCCGAATTTCCGAAAATTCGTCAGAATTTCGATTCGGAACGAAACGAATCGCACATGTCTAATCTATATACATTATATTGCCAAAAGTATTGGGACACCCCTCCAAATAATTGGATTCAGGTGTTCCAATCACCTAAAAAAAAATCAAGCACCTAGGAATGCAGACTGCTTCTACAAACATTTGTGAAAGAATGGGTCTCTCTCAGGAGCTCAGTGAATTCAAGCGTGGTACCGTGATAGGTTGCCACCTGTGCAATAAGTCTATCCCTGAAATTTCCTCGGTACTAAATATTCCATGGTCAACTGTTAGTGGTATTATAACAAAGTGGAAGCAACTGGGAACAACAGCAACTCAACCACGAAGTGGTAGGACACATTAAATGACAGAGAGCAGAGAGAGGTCAGCGCATGCTGAAGCACACAGTGCGCAGAAGTCGCCAACTGTCTGCAGAGTCAATAGCTACTGGAAGAATGGTAAAACATTCCCATAGACACACCCCTAAACTTTGTGGACAGCCTTCCCAGAAGAGTTGAAGCTGTTATAGCTGCAAAGGGTGGACCAACTCAATATTGAACCCTACGGACTAAGACTGGGATGCCATCAAAGTTCATGTGCGTGTAAAGGTGGCATCCCAGGAAGACATTCAAAATGATTTCAAAGTGATTGTGTCATAATAAAGCTGAAACAAACCTGGTCTGAAGAATAGGCCACCATCCGACCAATGATCTCCGCTTCACTTAAGTCTGGGTTTTCTTTCTGCAGTCGTTTGGTAACTTTGGTCCTTGCAGCAAGCAGAGCCATTAGTGTTGCTTCACTTGCAGTACCCTAGGTCAGGAAATTACATATCTCTTCTTTATTAGTGAATTTAAACATCTTATACCATTAAAGAACACTTTTGCCAGGTGCCTGGCCAGTAAAACTACTACATGTACTAAACAATTCATGTAATTCGATACATGCAGTCTGTATAATTCACTAGACTGGAATTGTATTACTGTAAAGTGTAACCTAACCCGAGAATGATATATTACAGTTTACCAGTCCCCATATGTGATGGGGGCTTTTTTAATTTCCTGTTTACCTGATAATCCTGCCAGTAACACACTTACTACCCTAGAGTGACAATGCTTACTCAATGCACTGTATCTATAGTGCGGTTGTGTTGTCACCCTAGGCTGCTTATTCCAGATTTGGACTATAAACACCTCCTTTTCTTCTCATCTTCATAGCATGTGGGGGAAGGGGGGGGGGTTTTTTTACAAGATAAGTTTAAGGCTGATAACATCATTTGGGATATTAGTTCAGTGAACAAGAAGTTAAAAAGACACTGGACTTCTGGCTGGATCAATAGATATTTTTCTGTTGTTGCAGAAAATATACTTAGCCTAAAAAAATGAAAATGAATGCAGCCACCACATCTAAGAACTGGTAAGATGTAATATATTAAATTTTTTTCCTAGGGTTTACATATACTTTATGACATTTGCCAGCAAGGCAAATGGCAGCAAAGCAATGAAAAAACCTGTTTGTCCAGCCAGGGGCGTCCCGAGGCTGGGTGACACCCGGAGCAGTAACCGAGTGTCACCTCGCTGAGACGTCACTGCGCGTGACGTCACCACACGCGTGCGCGATGGCATCATCGCGCACGCGCGGCAATGCTGCCTGGTCCCCTCCTCTCTCCTAATACTGTCGGGCGTTCGGTCCATGACTGAGTGCCCGATTTTTCAGAGGGGGGTGACACCAAAATGACTGTGAGTAATTTTGGTGTCACCCCTCCAATGGTGGCACCCGGGTGCGGGCCGCACCCCTCTTGTGACGCCACTGCGTCCGGCTCAGCTCAGTGCAGTGACATCAGAAGCTCTGCCCTACGTACGTTACGTCAAAACACGTGACTTCATCAGGGGACGAACAGGTTTTTTAATTGCTTTGCTGCCAATTGCCTTGCTGGTTTGATCCATCAATACCCAATGCCTGTACTGTTTACACCATACCTGTGATCTGAGGAGACCTTATCGCCTTTTCTGTGCATGGGCTTCCCTCCCCCTATTAAGAAGGGAAAAAGCGCATTTGACCTAGCTCTGTAGGTCTACCTCCCCAGGTGAGCACTCACTTGTTATCACTCACTGGGTGGAGGTGAAGGTCTGCCTGCATTGTGTGATTATCCTTAAGGTGGCCACACACCTTATGATAATCGTACGATAATCGCGGGAAATCCCGCGTAAGGTGTGTGGGAGCCGTGCGACCTCGGCTACTGTAAGGTCGCACGACATTTATCTTTGGAACATGTTCAAAAACCCGCAGAGAATCGTACGATTTTTGGCGCGTGTAGCATGTTAGTAAGATAAAAGCCGGACGGGCCGGTGTGCGCAAGCGCATACTGCCCGTTCGGCATTGCGGTCATCTGAAGCCCGCCCTTCAGCGGGGCGGGCTTGCGATTATCACAAGTACGATCTGCCTGTCCAAGATAGGCAGATCGTACGTTTTTTAAATTACCTTACAACCATCGCAAGACAAAAGTCTTGTGATGGTTGTAAGGTGTGTGCCCAGCCTTACCTGAGAGTTACATGCAGATTGGCTGCAAATCATCTGAGGAATTTTCTTGCACAATCACCATTGTTTGCTATTGTTTTTTCCTGGGACGCTTTCTGTCTTTATTGCTTATTTTTGTGTGTAGATATATTTTTTATGCCTCATTTGTTTGAAGGCTCATATATGCGATTCATTTATACATATTTCAATGTATTAGATGTGTATGATTATTAGCTCGGCACAATATTGTTTTTCACATTTTCCAGATATTTAGTTATATTTTCAGTGCTTGGTAGCTCTCATTTTCACATTACACTTACTGGCGCTGATCACCTTATTGTTTTTTTTTTAAATATACTTTAACTTCTCTGTCAGATGGCTGGTGCCCTTACACTAAAAGGTAAAAAACCACAATAGTGCACAGGTATAGGGCAAATCTACCACTTTACTATGTTAAAACATTAAAACAAAAATGACCAGTTCACTGCTAATTCTTATGCAGATATCCTAAATTTCAATTAAACATTGGTGAATAGACTGATCCTCTGAAAATGTAGTCACTGCCAAATTGATTCTTGTTCCAAAAGAAAAAAATGTAGAATTAAAAGAGATTTCCCTGGACCTGTGCGTCACTGAGCTGTCAGCCAGGGCAATCTGACATTCCTTTCTCTGAGAAGCAGCTAGTTTCTGATTGTGTGATATGAAGATCAGTCTATTCATTGATGTTCAATTGATTGTTACATTCAGGAGCTTTTGCATCTTTTAGCCCTCGTTCACACCTGACCGTTTTGTAGCGTGTTCTACGCTCGACGAACGCTCTACAAAACAGTCAAAAATATACATTGCATTGTAGTCAATGGTCTCGTTCCCACGTTGCCGTATTTCTGCCCGTCCCTAACGCCCTACAAAACGGCCCACGCCTGAAAATGTCCAGGTACTACTTTGGGCCGTTTTGTAGGGCGTTTTCCATTGGGATACAGCCAAGTAGCCTTCGGGATCGCGCAACTTTTTTACCGCGAATCGCGCTAAAAAAAACGCGCGACAGACGCGCATATTCAATACGCCAAGGTGTGAACCCAGCCTTAAACAATTGTCACCTCTAAATGTTAATCTTCATATTACAGTTTCTTTGAAATAACATGGCTAATTTCCCTGGCTACGTCTAGATGCACTGAAGGTGTCTCTGTGCTTTTACAGGAAGTTGAATTGTATAATTACTAGACAGCCATTTTTCCCCAGATTAGAGTTACATTATAAATATACATTATTTATAAAATATATAAATCCATATAAATATACTTTAGTACATTATAAATTCTCAGTTACTGTACATAACAGTTTTTGCATCTGAGCTGCTTTTCTCTATACAAGTCAATGTGACTACAGAAGCAAAACAGAAGCAGCTAGAAGCAACTTCTTGAGCTGCTGAAAGGTATATCAGAGAAACCCAGAAGCACCTGAAACCAAACTGCTTTTAACTTGCTTCAGAGCCTGATGCCTGTGTACATAAAAAGATACATACTGTATGTGGGGCAGCTTTTTCCAAAATGACTATATTATCTTTATTTATTATTTTGAATAACCTTGGCTAGTTGCAGGTTTTTTTTTACAGTGGTTAACGACATTGAGGAAGGTGTTCAAACCACACCAAAGCTGCCATCATTACAAATAAATGCACCCTACTCTTGTAAAGCCCACCTCCAGAACTCTTCAGACATTCATAAAACACATAACATATAAACTTTAATAGAATAATGTTCCAAAGTTGCCATATTTAAATGTTAATTACAAATCATGGGAGGTTAGGGGCACAGTAGCTTTGGTATATTACCAGGTGACTACTTATTAGCAGCTCACAAGCGGAGATTCCATAGCTCATCGAATTATGAGAAGATTAGAGCATTACGAGTATATGAATAGATGTTGCACATCAATTGAGGACTCCCTATTATATATCAGGAAATAGTCTAATTCTGGATCTTTGTATGGGTGACTGTCGTTAGGCTAGACGGTGTTTGTTAACACTTTGAACTTGGAGTATAAATAGGTGTAGGGCTGAGAGAATACACTTCCCTTTGGCTAGAATCCGCTCTGCTGGGACCCTACATACACAAAGGTTTATCTGTGTGTGTGGGGACCTAGTCGAGTAAGTCACTACACCTTGCTAGGACTAGGATGTCATATTAATTAAAGAAATGGCCATTATTGGTAATTAAATGATATATAGGGATATTAGCTACTTAATTAACTAGCTTGGCTTCAACTATGTATTGATCATTTATTCTTTAAATTGGTTTGGTATTTTAAGGAAAGGGGGGAAATAGAAAGAAAGGAAGATTATAGGAGGCTTAGTAGTGTATACTTACTTGTATATACGTCTTTAAGACCTGGGGGCTCAGGGGGCAACAGTCCTGTGTAACTAGCTATTTTGACTAATTATAACTGTAAACTCCACAATAGGGCGAGTTTAGAGAAATATTGGTTGTTTACCTTAGGCTTGATTCTTTTTCTAATTATTTTTTAGTGTGCTACTAGGCTTGATGTTATATAGCCGGGTTAGGCTGCCCATTGTCGTGCACCTTCACTTGACTCGATCATTGGGGATTTTCCCCGTTCGTGCCAGCTTTCAAATTTGATCTTGATAGGGTACCTTGGTGCCCTAGGTGTTGTTTTTTTGTGTTGTGTTTTATGTTGTTTTTGCTGTTTCTTGGTTTATGTTAACATGGCAATTTATTTTATCTGTTTATGTTATTCCTCATGTCTTATTTGTAATTTTTCTCTTTTCTGGTCGGGGTGGATAGTGTGTACCCACTGGAGGATCCGAATAGTCTTGTACAATTACCTAGATATCATGTCTTCCTGTGGATCTATATTCGTATAGCTACACACAATGCTCAAGGCCTTAACTCGCCCGTTAAAAGGCGAGTGGCCTTTAATCATTACCATTCAAAAAAAATTGATGTGCTCTTTCTTCAGGAAACGCACTTCCCTGATAGTTATAACCCCTCCTTTATACATAAACATTATACCCAATACTACCTTGCAAATGCAGCAGACAAATCAAAGGGGGTGGCCATTTTTTTTACTAGGCATATTAACTTTCGGTTACATTTAGAAATTAAAGACGCTATTTATTGTTGAAGGGCACCATTGGGGATCATCTGTTCACGTTTGTGTCCTATTATGCCCCCAATGTTGCTCAAATCTCTTTCTTTACCCATCTCTTCGCTACTCTTTCTCCTCATATAGATGGCACAGGGGTATTAGCTGGAGACTCTAATTTAGCCCTGGACCTTAGTATTGATAAATCGCATCCCTCCGGGACCAGACTGAAATATCCACCTAAACGCAGACTGAAACGGGCAAAGCTCCTTCAGTCGCACCATCTAGTGGATGCGTGGCGTGAGTGTAACCCCTCAACGAGGGATTACACTCACGTCTCCCATGCCCACTCTACCTATGCCCACATAGATCATATCTTTGTTCCTCCTCGGATGTTGGTTGGCATTAGAGCTGTTAAAATTAGAGAGACTTCTTGGTCTGACCACGCCTTGGTTGTAATGACCTCTTCCTTGGCCTATCCTACCCGAGAACTATACCACTGGAGACTTAATGATTCACTTGTTAGTAACAATGGGGTGGTTGCAGAGGTGCAAATTTTGCTGACTGAATACTTTCGTATTAACACTCCTTCAGTATTCTCGCCCATTACCAATTGGGAGGCCCATAAGGCTACCTTAAGAGGGCATTTTTTCCCCATCGCAACGGGTGAGAAACGTCAACGTACCTCCCATATCTCCAAATTGTAAGGAGAGCTATTGGCTTTGACTCACGCACATAAACATAATCCAACAAATATCCTTAGAAATCGTATTGATCAGACCCACCTGTCCCTAAGGCGTTAGGTACCGGGGCATTTTCACAAGTACAAGTAATTGTGAAAATGCCCTGAAGCTAGCATTGGTATCGGGGCATCCCTAATTTTTGGAAGTCCTTTGTTTATACTGTGCATTTGTTGGATGTTCAATACACAGATTTAAAAAAAAAACCCTGGCTGGTCTGTAATTTCCTGGCATACATTTCAACCCTTTTTTTAATATTGGTACCACATTTGCTTTACGCCACTCAATTGGTACCATTCAGTCAGTAAGGTGTCCTTAGAAATTAGAAACAATGGTCTGACTATTATAGAGCTAAGCTCTCTAAGGACTTGTGGGTGTAAGCCATCTGGTCCTGGCGATTTATTCATATTACGTTGGTCTAATCTGTTTTCAACCTAGATTTCTGTCAGCCACAGAGGTACATTCAGCATATTATTAGCATTACTGTACTGACTATCAAATCCATCTTGTTCTCTTTTATAAACTGAAAAGAACAATGATCTATCGTATTTAATACATCTACCTTGAGTTTGCCTAGATGTTCTGTTCTTACCTTTTTACTTACTTATTTGAAAAATAGCTTTGGATCTGTTTTACTTACTGTAGCAACCTGTTTTTCATGTTCTATTTTAGCTGCCCTGGTTGCCGTTTTGCATTTCTTGTAGCAGAGTTACTCTTTGTGGCTCTAAAATGCAGAGGGTGCCCTTTCCAACTTCTATCTCCCCATAACTTATATTTTGGATTTTATGAGGGATAGAATATATTCCCTCCAATCTAAGAAAAGGGAGCAGTGCAAGCAGTTTGGTGCTCATAATAAATGATTCCTTTGAGGTCTTGTGAGGTTACAATTTAATTACTGTAATCTACAGCAACAAGCCTCCTAACAGATCCTAATAGAGATTCATTAGCATATATGTGTTAATTACTCAAATGCCTATTTTAGTGAACATTTGTCTACAATTGACTACTGAATTAAGAATATTTTTGTGATTTTACTACTTGATCTGCTCCTCCACCCCCCTTTTTCCCATACCACTCTTCATATACTATTCTTCTGGTTTCACCTCTTGTTGTTTTCTCTCTATGTATGCCCATGGTCCCCAAATATAGTTAAAGGGTCCTCCCAAGGGCTACACTTTTAGTAAAAAGGAAATTCCCAGTGTCAGGCTAGAACCCTACTAAACGGAGAAAGTACTGAATAAAGGGTAAAAACAGAAAAACTTAATATATGATGCAAGTGACAGAAATATTTTTGTACTCTATTGTGGTTTCTTAATGTGACCTAATTTTGTCGGTGTTGTAGGTTGCATTATTCAAACATGGATATAATATGGAATATTGTTCAACTTTTCTCTGTTATGATATGATTATTTTAATCTTGTATGTCATATATTTCTGGTGTGGTTTAAAATTAAAAAAAAGAATTTATAAAAACAAAATATCAAGCATTTTCTACAGCTTGGGTTTACCTCCATGGTAAAGCCATGGAGATGTATTGCACATGGAGGGTAAAGCAGATCTTATAATGCAAAAGAACACCCAGCAATGAAGTGAAGAGATGTACATTTGTACTGTCCTTCTAAAAAAAAATCTTTTGGTATATAACGAGAATGGAAACTCTAGATCACCCTCTTTATGGATATTAGTTTGAGGTTTATCAACCACTGACATCAAGTCCTTGATAATCTAATGGCTGCTGACGACAGCATGAGAGGATTTGAGACATTTGCTGAAAGACTATTATCACAATTCCCCTTAACAATGCACTTGTACACACAAAATAGCTGGTAACTAATTTATTCATTTAATGTTATGCACACAACACTGACAAGCACATACCCAAACAATAGTCTGTGTGTGTCTTTGGTGGAACTTGTTTATTTGGTGTGCAAGGCTTGAGGAGATAACTCAGATCTTTATAAAAGAGAGGAAATTAAATTGCTGTGACATCAGCAGCTAGAACTAACAACACTGCGGTTATTGAGGATATGTTTAAACTAACATTTGGGCTGTAAATCTGACCATAAGCAGCAGAGGGCTGGTGGATATGGCATAGTCCATTGACCCTCTATGCCAGATTTATAGTCCAAACATACATTTTAGGACTATTTATGACTTCACTGTTGCAGATTTCAGTAGCTGGGTCTTGGGTTTGCATACACAATTCGAATCCCTCTATGCCAGATTTATAGTCCAAATATACATTTTAGGACTGTTTATGACTTCATTGTTGCAGGTTTCAGTAGCTGTGTCTTGGATATTGCAGCTGGCACTTCCTTAAAATAGAACTCCAGCTTTATTAATATATATATATATATATACATATATATATATAAACTTAAATTGGTCCTGCTTGCTACAGTGTATGCCTCCACAGAATCAGGTGATCCACTGCCGACTCCACAGAATCAGGTGATCCAGCGCTTAATTAACAGTCATCGGCCATGCTGGGTCATCCTGAAATTGAAACAGGCTTCTGGACAGGCCTGTTTAAGCTGAACAAGGAGAAAGTCATAAGAATCTGGCGTAGTATACTACGTGAAGTGAGTAGCTATATTCTTATTAATTCATCCTCCAGCAGCTCCTTAAACAGGCCTGCCAAGGACCTGTTTCTATTTCAGGATGGCCCAGCACAGCTGATGATTCCTTCATGGAATCCAATCCATGCCTTCACAATTACAAATCTCAGCAATGCGATGTACAGCAATGCAAAATGACTCCAAGCTGTAGAGAGACTACAAATCCCAGCAATATATTATACAGCAATGCAGAATACCACCAGCTATAAGGACTACAAATCTCAGCAATACATTATACAGCAATGCAGAATGACACTGGCTATAGAGAACTTTAAATCCCAGCAATACATTATACAGCAATGCAAAATAATTGTATTAGCTATAGAGGACTACAAATCCCAGCGATACTTTATACAGCAATGCAGAATACTATCAGCTATAGAAGACTACAAATCCCAGCAATATATTTTACAGCAAAGCAGAATAATACCATCAGCTATAGATGACTACAAATTCTAGTAATACATTATACAGCGATGCAGAATAATAGTATTAGCTGCATTTAATGTATAATGTATTGCTGGGATAGTCTTCTATAGCTGATGTATTATTCTACATTGCTGTATAATGTAATGCTAGGATTTGTAGTCCTTTATAGCTGACAGTATTATTATAATACCATGAGCAATAAAGGATCACAAATCCCAGCAATACATTATACAGCAATTTAAATTAGATGAATTACTTTAAAAATTTCAAAATGCAACACACTTCTCCCCTTAGTCCTAATACCAATCCACACTCTGGAGTGGGATTGGTTTGCTGCCACAGCTCCCAGTATTCCTGCACAGCTGCTGATAGTCGAAAAATAGTCCCCTCTCTCTTGCTGTCAGTTCAGCAGGGGGCCCAGGGACAGAAGGGACTTTAATATAAATGGCTGGAGTGGGCACCTGGGACTGAGATCTGCTGCTGTAGCCTGTAATAGAGCCCTCTCTCTGTCCCCAGGCTCCCCTTCTGCCCGGGTGGTACAGGAGGGCCAGCTCTACCGCCCTAGAGGCCGAAAGGCCTCCATGAGCGTGACCCGCCCATTGACGTTAGTGAGCTGGGCAGGACGCCAGACAGCTGGAACAAGAGGTACCATGCACCAACAGCATCCCCCACCACCCTTCTGGGAATGTGCACTGCCAGCATTCCCTTTGACCCCACCCTCCCAGTAATCTGCATCACCAGCACCC
>NW_017306585.1:1287319-1311295 GCF_000935625.1 Nanorana parkeri
ACAACTTCCCCACCTCTGGTCTCAGTCAGCACTTGACTGTAGAGACATATGTTGACATTCAGTGAGTTGTAAAAACAATGGGATGTATCCGCATTTTACCGCAACCCACTGCACCACATATCACACCTGCGTTGTGGTGTGAATGCGACACATAGAAAACAATTGTTGATCCGGTGTGGAAAGCGCCAGTCCCTGTTGTATGTGTATACATGCTCTAAGGTTTCAGTCAGTGAACATAATTGTTTTTTTCAGTCAACCTATGTAAATATGTAATTGCAGAGTGAATTGATAACATTTGTATCTAAAACTGTGTCATTAAACTGCACTGCTATTTGTTGAACTTCCGCGCGGCATGACTGTTGACTAACATTCGCGGAATTGCACAGAAATGAACTGGTTAATTACAGTTTCCATGGTAAAAGAAGCAGATGTGAAAGGAAAAAATGGTGACCAGCGTCTACATCCATGGAGTGCTTTCTTTCATCTCTCCTCTCATTTCAAATGCCGCCTCAGATGAAGCAGCTGATAATGATGCTTTAGAAAGATGCAGGTTTTTAAATGTAATTACAAGCCAATTTTCACCGCCAACAGTTTACCAACAGGGCAATTACAGCTTGGCTCGGTAATATGCTTTTAGCCTTTTTCAGTCACATAACATTTAGGATATGCGCCCTCCTAGAAGTGTGGGGAGATAGAAAATCAATAACGCAAAATGTCTTATAGCACCTCACATCACGTTGAAGCTACACTTGTTTTGCCAATGCCGGTTCTGTTTGTGCGATATAAATTGATAGATAATCAGCAGCTGCTGCTAGAACAATAGATACTGGAAGGGATATTTGTTTTTATTGGAAGAATGATTACATTCCCATTCAGCAACTCATGTTGAGATGTGGAATTGCATTGCAATATACCATTCCCCTTTATTACTGGAAAAGTCTTTGACCAGTTTAAAAATACAGAGCAACTGGGGGAATTGATCAAAACTGGATCAGAAAGAATCTGGAGCAGTTGCCCATAGTAACCAGTCAGCTTCAAACCTTTCAGTTTGTCCAGCTAAGTTTTGAAAATGAAAGAAAGAAGCTGATTGGGTTGTAGTTGGCATTTTTTGTAGAACAGACCCATTAAGACATGGCCTCAACAATATTAGAACTGTTTTTAAACTTCAACCCCATCCAAAAAATCCTAGGGTATTCATGTGCAGGCAGAGCGAGTGAGTCAGGAGCATCTGCTATGCATAAGGTTTGGGTCCGCTGCTACTATGGATTTGCAGTGAATCCACAGGAATTATGAAGACCACGAATTGGCTGTAAACTTTGCAGGTTCATCACCCTTTAGTGCATAGTCTTTGCCCCTGGTCAGCGTGCAGCAGGGTGCTGTGTGGCAGCCGCCGCTGCACCCGATGACCTCTCTAGTAGGTGGAAGCCCAACTAGTGAGGCAGCAATCATTTGAATGCTCACTCACTTCAGGCTTAGCTATAAGAGGTAGGTAGAGTGATAACATGATCACTGCTTACCTCTGACACTAGAGGAAACCCCGCTGAGGACTGACATGTCCTCTGCACTGGATTTCCGGCAGCCATCTTAGAGGGCCTGTGTCTGCTGGACACAGAGCTCTTCCCAGATTTTGGGCAGCCATATTGAACCCAGAGAGACTATACTGTATATAACCCAGCACCCTTTCTAAAAAAGGGTGGACTCACAGATACATGGCAAGCTGGTGTATGAAGACAAAAAGAGGAATTTATTTAAAAAAAGCTGATAGAATCTGGAGCAGTTGCCCATGGCAACCAATCAGCCTCTCTCTTGAGTTTGCTTTGAAAATAAAGATAAAAGCTGATTGATTGCAATGCAAAGTTTCTCCAGATTTCCTCTGCTGCAGTTTTGATAAATCCCCCCAATACTGTTTAATTTAATACTGACTTTGGTGCATGTCCTCCATGGTAGTGTCTGGCTTCCCATGCCTTTTGTTGGACAAAATAATATGTATTAGCCGTACAAATGGCCAGAATGTAAAAAAAAAAGAAAAAAAAAAAAGAAGAGATTCTCCCCTCTAGACTCAGGGTTAACCCTAGGGTAAATAGGGTTCAATGCATAGTTCACAAACTTTGAGCAAGATTTGTGAAACTGTTCATGAACCAACCCCAGGCAAATTTGTTCATCCCTACAATCTTCTCACTTCACTCTCCAATCTTGTCCTCGTGGATACCATGGTATGATAACATAATAGAGACCATATTATCAAATCCCAATCACTGATTACAGGGCAAGAGCTGAAAAGAGCCTGTAGTTTTCTCAACAAGGTAAATTTTTAGCATCTTTTAACTCGGGGTTAATTTTCTCTGCCAGGAGGGGTAACCCCGAGTCACGCTCGGGGTAACATTGCAGAGCTGTCAGCGGAGTTTCCTCACCTTCTCCTGGCGATCCAGCGATGTCATCCGCTATGATCGCCGGCGAGAATGATCTTCAGCTATGTCCTCCGCCATGATCGCCAGCCGGCATCTATAGATTATGGCAATGCGATGGCGAGACTAGAAGGACGTGTGTCTTATGAGTTCTGTGCACAATAACTCCACTGCCATGGTCCACACAAAAGGTGGGAAAGATGTGCTGAAGCCGCAAGTCGTGATAGACTATAACAACACAATGGGAGGTGTCGACAGAGCCGATCAGGCAATGACATTTTATCCGGCTATGCGCAAACAACAACAAAAATATTATAAAAAGATCTTCAGGCATCTTCTGGAACAATGCCTTTGGAATGCATATATCCTGCACAGAGCAAAGATTGACAAGCCTCTTGTTCATTCTGACTTTATCTGGAAGGTGGCTGAGCGGATTTTTCTCAACTACCAGACGCCATCAGTAGCTGTGAACAGACCTGGACGTCGTGCTGTTGACGTTGTCAATCCAGAACGCCTGACTGGTCGTCACTTTATGGACTACATTCCGCCAACCGCAAAAAAGGCAGCACCTACCAGGATGTGCGTAGTTTGCTGCTCAAAGAGAGATGACAATGGAAAGAAAGTCCGAAAAGAAACCAGGTTCCATTGTCCTGATTGTGACGTCGGACTTTGTGCAGTCCCATGTTTCAAAATTTATCACACTCAGGATGTTTATTGAATTTTCTTTGTTTGACAAATTTCATTATTTTTGATTACATTATTGAATAAAATTATATTATTTATTAGATTATAATTCATGATTTTGTGTTTCAAACTTTATCACTTCTGGGATGTCTACTAAAGTCTTGCTTGGTCAGGTTTAAGTAAATAATTACTAAGAATTGCAGGCCTACAATACATAACACCAAATTTCCATGCAAAAAAATTGTACCGCTTTTGGCACAAAATTCCTGACATAATCATACCGCCAGGGAGGTTAAACACTTCCCGCCAGAGCAATTTCTTAATTTATACACACACATGATAAAATCTGAATTTTTATATATTTTCAGAAGACATAGGCCCTGTAGAATAAAAAAAAGCTACAGTAGTTGCAATTTTATATGTTGCACGATATTTGCGCTAATGTTTATCAAACCAGTATTTTATAAGATAAAATACACCAAAATGAATTTTAGTGCATACAAACAGAATGTAATATATCATTTTTGGGTAAACTATTGGGTTGTGTCGGGTAAATAGATATCAAACATGTCAAGCCTTAAAATTGTGCACACCCGTGAAATGGCAAAAAAACAAAGTTGCCATAGGCAATGGTTTAAAATCTTTTACTGCTCATTATTTTAGAGATAAGAGTGAGTGATGGCCTTGGTTTTTTTGCTTTCACTCCACTTGTTTTTTTTGCTTCACTCACATGTGTGGCATATTGTAGTTTATGCATGCAGGGGCACCCAATGTTTTTTTTTAAATTATGCTACAGTTAAACATTTTATGTAACATGTTAAAGTTATAAAACAGTTAAAATTGTGTTAAAGTTTTTACACCTAACTTTATTGCTATCAGATAGGGGGCTAAATCTTCTTTATGGAGACATCAGGGGTCTATTAGACCCCCTCCTTTCCATCTTGTCTTGAATTGTATTGTGATTGTAACGTCTTCCTTATATTGTAAAGAGCTGCACAAACTGTTGGCGCTATATAAATCCTGTATAATAATAATAATAATGATAATGATGTCACCTATGGACCCCACAGAAGCTTCACCTGCTTCTTCGCTGGCCACAGAAGCTGGAGAAATGACAGGCTGAAACTGGAAGTGATGACTTTCTTATCGCTTTCAGATTCAGTAACTGTAGTCCAAGCCACATACACCCACTGTACCGGTTCCATGCCGGCATGAGGCAAAGCGGAGCACTGGATAGCCAGCAGCAGCGGCAGAGGGAGAGCGGCACCCTATATAGCAGCATACAAGTCATCAGGCAGCTCTACAGCCACCCAATCACTTGTATGTGAAAGCTGGATGCTGGGGACAAACAGTAATACCCAGATCATGCCGTGATCTTAATTTTAGCCACTTTAGGACTACGATGTTTATATACGTATTGCGTTTCTGTAGTGATTAGAGAATATCTCCAACTTTCTTACTATGTTTCATGTTACAGCCATATTCGGGAAACGTAGTCACATCCGCCAACCCTCACCTTAACCCTCCCCCCACTAACCTGAATTGTGGAATTCTTCTCTCTGCAGGCTCCTGTCATTTCCTAATTCAGCGTGCTATGTGTGACTCTGCCCACTCACCTGCAGCATCTATTCATAGATCCATTCACAGGATCTGTAAATGGAGAGTCTACAAGTCCTGTCTGTCACCATGTTTTTCTAAGGGGTATAAGTGTGGTGATGTCACCACACCTGTAGTCCATTGGAAGGGTCTGCAGGAGCCTAAGCATTGCACTCATGATCCACTAATTGCAGCTGCAAAGATTTGCAAGTTCGAAAGCAAAACAAAAAGTATATATATTTTTTTCATTCATTATTATTGTGTGTGCATTTATTACTTTTTTCGGAACAGCTGAACTATATCTTTTATGCATGGTAAATAAAAAAATAATAACTGTACTATTTTTTTTTATTTTAGGACCATGTTATGCCTGTGCTTATTTATATATACAGTATAAATGGAGAAAAAGAGAGAGAGAGAAGGAAAGAGAGAGAGAGAGAGAGAGAGAGAGTAGCCTGCTCTCTGTAGATATAGAATTGTCAAATCACTGACACTCCCAAAAGGCAGCAAAAATAACTTCATACAATCACACAGTGCATATAAGTTGTTCCTTACCTGAATTACTCCCCCACCTTCTCCTTTACTTCCAGCTAGGAATTGTTCTGGCAAACCTATCAACTTTCCCAGCCAGTCCAACATAACTGTCTCCAGCTCTGTGCATGCCGGGCTTGAAGCCTTGAATTACACAAATGACAAAGCGGAAAATTAATCAAAGTGGGCTATTACATGTTCTCTATTTTCATTCATATTTGCAGATTCTTAGCATGCCCACACACATGCAGGTAACTATCTTAGAGCTATATAGAGTTATTAGTCTGGTACATTGGGCTACTAGGGACTTTTGAGGCATTCAGATTGCTAACATAAAAAGTATATTTGTTCACATAAACTGTATGGGCCAGTGATACTTGTCTCGACCTCTGCTATATACATATATAAAAAGCCGGCCGTGTAATTACAGCGGCCGGCCTGGAAGCTGCTCGTCGGGCTCCACTGTCTGCTCGTCACAGACGAGCAGACGAGTGGATTTTCGAGCCCTGCATATATATATTATTGTATACAGCTGATCTGCCCACTTAGCACCACAAGAAGTTTAAAAAAAAAATCTTGAAGCAAGGGAGACAGAAGAGAGCAGCAGACCCCTAAAAACAACGTATCTGTTATTATATATTCCAGAGTGAGACTTGTTCTAGTTACATAGTTACATAGTATTTGAGGTTGAATAAAGACATTAGTCCATCAAGTCCAACCTATTAGGATCTCATTCTAGGAGTACCTGTACCCCTGTATATTAAGTTTAAATCTTCATTCCTAGCAAAAAACATCCTATTTCTATGTTGGGCATATGCTAAGTAATTTTTTTTTGCATGCCAGTAACCAATATATTACAAAACTCTAAATGCCACACAAAGGATATAAATCTACCTTGTTTGCACCAAATGCCTTTGCAAACCCATTTTTAACTTTGTAAAAGTAGCAGTGACAGCATTACTGAGCTGCACATAGTCTGTTGGAGTGACCCAGCAGTCCACTTACTACAGGTTGCCTGCAGAAAACTACAGGGGGGCGGAGGAAAGACCAGTCACTCTGCACAAGCAGTGAGTGGTCTCTATTACAAGAAACTCCTGCCTAGAGGCAACATTTCACACTGCATTCGTGTACAGATCTAGAAGAAATAGACAAAGCACACCGAGATTTGAGGGGGGGGGAGTATTTAGTATTTTGGCAATATTTGCTTATCCCAATGTTCAGCTTTAATTAGTATAGCTGGGAAATACTTGTATTTTAATAAATTCTGTTGCTATGGGACCTGAACTAAATATACAACTGCAATGGACATAAAAAGTAAGAAATTAACAAATTATATAAAAACATTGACAAATGTGTAAGCAAATGTGAAAATATTACAAAAACCACATATTACATGAAAAGTAAAAATCGTCAAACTTACCCAAGTAAAGCCAATGCATCCAATAGCTCCACACAACATATCAGCAAGCATCGCTGGATATGAACTGCCAGTGGGAAAGTACGCAAAAAAAAAGGGGCTGTGCCAATGCGTTACCTAAGAAATAAAATATATTTTAGACTAAAAATAGTTTATGACAAATAAATCAAACCACATAACAGCACTGCCTTTAAAATATACTGTCCCTCAATATATTATGCCATCTCTCATGTGTTGGGAGATGGCATAATGGTGGTGGGCAACCTACAAGATTTTGGTGGTCTCGGATGTAGCCCTTGAGCATTTGGATGGATGATATACAACAATTCTATTTTTAGTTACAGAAAACCCTAAGGGCTGGTTCATACTAAAGGCAAGTGCACTAGGGTGTTGCCATTTTTTCTGAATGGCACCCCAACACACCTTCCGGCAGTCGTGCATTGCTCTGTGCTTTGAATTGCCATGTGGCAAAAAATAATGCATTCACTATTTTTTCACTCTACGGTAAAGCAAAGCATGCTATTGTCGTACCGTGCATTGCAGCACAGCACAATTTATTTTTGCCCACTGGGGGGTGTATTGAGGTGCCATTCAAAATGAATAGCAACGCACCGACACACTTAGCGCATTGTACTGTGCAATAGGTTGACCTAAATGCATGGATAAAGTGCCTTTAGCTAAACACTATAGTGTGAAGCAGCCCTAAAGGTGCCCATACATCTTACAATTATCATCAGATTTCTTTCGTCTGGTCATCGAACCCCTGTTCGATTTCCACTGCAATACTCCATCATGCACAGACCAATGTAAATTTCAATTATCGTTTGTTAGCAATACTAACTGGCCAAATTTTATTGATCAACCGAACAGATTTTCTTTTGTGCATGTGCAGTGTTTATGTTGTGATTTTTTTCGTACGCAAACGCTGCTTATCTATCGATTTTCATATGATTCGAAAAAAGTTTTCTAGTCTGCCCGATAGACGAAATTCGGCTAGTTGTACAGTAATTGTGATCATTGATTTCCCATCAACTGGCTGATTATCGTACGAAAAACCAATTGGGTGCAAGCCATGGCTTCTTTCATAGATACCATGGAGGAGTAGCCACCCAGGGACATGAAGTGTGGTATTTACATGCTGACCTGGTGAAAATGAAAAAAACTTAAAATAGCCACCACATTTAAGGACTGGTAGAATGCATTGTATTACTTTTTTGGTTTTGGTTTCAGATGCACCTTAGCCAAGCATTAAAGTACACCTGTCACTTAACTCATAGAACTAAGGTAACAGATGAAGATAATACATAACTAAGAGGTGTCCATGGAGTCCCCAAAACCTGGTCACCTGCATATACAGGAAATGTTGGTGATAAGTACTACACCAGCCCATCCTACAATGCAACTACCTGTGCGGATTCCTCAGAATTCATGGGCATCTGGTGGGTCTTGTCATCTGGTGGTGGCTAACTTTAATCTTTAAATTTTGTTCTACCACTTATATGAAGTGACATTTTTAAATGTTCAGTTGCCTTATAGGCTGGCCAAGAACATTGTAGGTTGCCTATCAACTGACCATTAGCTATGGAACTTGTTGCTGTCCCAACTCACATTCTGTGTTTATTG
The DNA here is from genome assembly GCF_000935625.1 of Nanorana parkeri. Lineage (NCBI taxonomy): Eukaryota > Metazoa > Chordata > Amphibia > Anura > Dicroglossidae > Nanorana > Nanorana parkeri. The sequence continues at coordinate 1,295,576 of NW_017306585.1, forward strand.
GATTTCCACAGTTTTTGTCATATAACAAACATATATTCTTTTGAAGCTTACATTACTGTAACATTTGTAATTAAAAAAAAATCAGTTGTCAAATACTATTTAAGTAGACTTATATGTTTACAAACTTTGTAGTTGAAACAAATTTCCATGAATGCAGTCACACCAAATACCTTTTTACTACAAATAACCAAAGACTGTGGAAGATGTCTTTAAAATCTCTCTCCTCTCTCTCATGATTCATTACTTACCCCAGGCATTACCACTTTTTCAACATCTTTCATAATCTCATCAAATGTCTCTCCTTCCTCAGGAGCTGAATCAGGGATCAGTGGCCTTAGATATCCAGGTTCCACACTTGGATAAACCTGTCTCGATTCAATCTGCTCCATGTAGTCAGCTATGTAATCCACCATATCTCTTCCTCTTTTCCTGAATTCGGAAGAGTCCATCTTGATATATTCTTTACGTATGTAAAAGATCTAGACAAAACATAATAAATATGCAGTTATGCTAGAACTAGAAAAGATTACATTTTCTCATTCTACTACAGTAGATAATATTCTAATGGGATTTTAAAAACTAAATTGCACCTGAATTTTATGGCCTACTGCGCGTATACCAAATTACATTTTTAAATGCTGTTTTTTTTAATATTGTTGTTGACCTTTTGATACAGTTTTAAGATATATTTTCACATTTTTAATTACAAATGGCATATTCAAGGCATTTAAAATGACTAGCTGTAGATTAAATATGTTTAAGAAGAACTCCGGGAAAAACCTTATTAACTCTTGCAGTGGGGCTACCCCCACAATGTAAAGGCTACCCCCGCAATGCAAAGGTTAACTGTTCCTTTGTTTCTAGGTGCTAAAATAAAAAAGCTTTACTCACCCGATTATTCCAGCCGCCTTTTCTTAGCCAGGTCCCTAGAGCCTCTCTCCCCTCCTTTGCAGCAGCCTAGGAATCCTTGTGTCATCACATTCTATACCAATGTATAGAGGTCAGGGTGCTGAGGAACAATACATCTGTGCAGAAGAAGAGTAGACACGCTTCAGTGATCTGAGAAGCAGGGAGTCAGCTCGGCAGTTCGGGTGAGTATAACTTTTTTTTTAGCACCTAGGCACAAACGAGCAGATAACCCTTGCAGTGTGTGGGAGAGAGCTCAGAGTGACAGGGTTAATTCAGTCAGACTGCTTGTAGAGCACAGAGGCGGCCATTTCAAAAGGAGCCATGAAGAGGACAGCCAACAAAAAAGAGTATGTTTTTGTATTCATATACAGCAACTGCATATGCCTGCTTCATGTAAACTCGGTGTACATTGCTGGCATGCATCCCACTGCTTGCATCCGCAAAGGCGGGAATAGGTAGTCTGAGACCCCATCAGGGAGGTTCCCTCTCACTTCCTATCTCTGTGGTGGCTGTAAAAGCAAAATAGGGACAGCATTAATCGCCCTACATATCCAGCCCTTCCCTCTATGTCAATGAGTGAGGGATACATAGTACCCCTTGTTACTCATTTACAAACAATATGTATATAGTAGATAAAAACACCCACACCTTAAAAAAAGTAATTTGTCATGTCGTCCAGCGATGTAGATCCAACATCAGTCAGAATGAGCAATGCACTATAATCACTACAGCGAGGGAGATGGTACATGTCCCCCAATGGCAGTGCTCAGCTACCCATCCCATTTTTGTAACGCTAATTCATTTAAAGCCTGCAAATTGGCCGTGAAATAAGACCAAAAATGACAAAATTTAAAAACTAAAACTATTTACATTCTTGTTACCTAGAGTATTCAAATGTTAGCTTCAGGAAAAGACAAATCTGACTGTGCTTGATTTACCAAGGGTTTGGTGAATTTTGTTTGAATTTGAAAAAAGGCCAGCTGGGCATTGCTTTGGGGGACATGTATCCATGCTAAAGAAAAAAAATAAAAATGCCATACAACAGGTAGATAGTCCTTTCATACTGCTTTGAGGGCAACATTGAAAATACACAAATCCTTTAACTAACATGCTGGGCGAATGTGTTAAACCTGTATGTGGTGATACAGAACAGTAACATTTTCATGGGCAGTCTCTGCGACACTGTAAACTGGCAGTGCATATTTGGGTGGGGAATTTAAATTTTTCTTATGCAATTAGCTTGGCTTATGTACAGCAGCAGTAGCTCAACGTGATTCATTTCAGTATGAAAAAAGGCTTTTTTCAGGTAGTTTTAGCAGTGACACATGCTTTTAATCAAGTGGTAATAAGTACACTTTGACCAGCAGATCAAAATTATACAGTAGTTCACGGAGGCTGTCCCTTTTCCCGCTATTGCAAAACTGCCCTGCCACTGGAAAATAAAAAATAAAAAAACTCTTGTTAAGAATTGAAAGACCACAGATGGTGAAATTGGCCAGCAACAGGACATTTTGGCTAAAATCTACTAGAGATAAAAAGTACAGGCAGGCATTTTACTATAAGAATTAAGATAAAAAATTGTCTAGTAGCAGAACAATATAAAATAGCAATGCTAGGCCCAAATTTATTAGAGACAAAGACCACGGGCTAGGGCTTTACTATAAGAATAAAGATATGGCGGAGATTACAGTAGTGTATAATTTATCAGCAGAAGAACAGTTTTAATCAAGGATAATAGGCCACTGGTGTGTGGCTAACTTTTGTTTTATCCATGGATATAGTGGGTGTGGTGAATGTGCATTATATAATGTGTGGTGGTTTAAGTGCACACTGTTTTTGCACTGTTCTTTTTTTCTTTCAAGTGATACAGCAGCATGCTGCAAACGAAAAGCAACTCCAAGAATTGATGGTCAGTAACAAGTGAATTCTACACTTCCAGCACTACAGACCTAAAACAAAGGCCCTATAAAAAAAAACTAAACATAAAATAAACAAAACTCCATATTTTTTTTAGAAAGGGAAGCATTGCAGCAAGAAAAACAAAAACAGTTTAAAGCCTAAAAACTTCTCCTTGCAGGAGATCTACCCCCACACTGTGGGAGGTAACTGCAGTTTTACTTACCTGATCCCTGCTCCCCCCAGACTGACTCTTGGCATCCTCACACCTAATGCAGGGCTATGGACTCTGCATTATATGTGATTATGTCAGCGAGCCTTAAGCTGCTGAAGAATCCCCCCAGACAAATACTAGCAGTTAAAACCATTGCAGTGCTGGGGTAGCCCCATTCCAAGGGGAGGGGTTTTTGTACCTGGAGATAAGCTTAACCCCTTAACCCCAGCGGGCAATTTAAACAGGCTAAAGCTGTCGTGACACTGTTTACAATTGGACAGCCGGCATTGTGGAAGTGATTCGGGTAATTAATCGTTAATTTCCCCAGCCCTAAAATAAATGTAAAAATAATGTAAAAAAATGTTTTAAGCCCCCCGCTCCTGCAAGCGTATTCACATAAACATGCATCGGGTGTGCCTGTGTGCGAAAACAACGATCGCGATACACATGTTAGATATCGCTGCGCACGGCAGAGTGAGAGCAATAATTCTAGGGCCAATATTTATGCATATCTCTAGGAAGCAAATAAGGAAAGTTAATTGTTAGAGTAAACTTACTCTTAAATGTGCATTAGAAAAGTACTGTATAGATAGTGTATCAGCTGCTACTGGAACCACACACGCTTTTCTTCAATTTGTAAGCACATTGTTGCTCTTAAAAATAATATATCAACTGGGCTTTAAAATCATGCACTGGTAGTTCTGCTGACCTGGTAACAAACTTTGAACCCTCTTTATTGCACCTAATTTGGTTAATTTTTAATGACCAGACAGATGGTTCATGTGTGCTAGGGATATTCTGTATATATTACATATCTGCTGTGCATGATCTTTATGATTATTCTACCTCTAAGCAAATATAAACTCCACCCTTTAGCCCAGCTATGAATTCATTCAAAAATTATTTACATTTTTAATTTTTAAAGATCTGCTTTGTGCAAAACTTAAAGATGTATACTTCTGATTCTATATACTGCATATATTGTAATTATATGTACATGAGGGTATCCTCGTTTGCTCATTACATATACAGGCTCTGCTTTATCCATCCAAAGTTACACAAAGATAGCAGAAATTACGTTTTAAAGGAGGTGGATTAATTGTAGTAAACAAGTGTAAAATATAAGTGTAAAATATAAGTCATACCTTCTCGAACATTGCATACTTTTCCCGCACTATGAGTTTTATTGATTCTTAGTTGTCATGGAGATAGGGGGAGCTACGGGGTACAAATGGCCACTCCTAGTTGACAAGTTCCACACCCCTGATGAAGTCTTGATGATGCAACACATAGGGTGGAGCTTGGCAACGTTATCCCCAGAGGTGTGAGGAGACACTTGGTGATTGATTGGTGGTAAGCGGTGAGAGCGCTGGCTGTTTGGTTACATTGGGAGCTGTCTTCTCTATATTTTTGGTTGTGTGGGTGGTGGATCACTATCAGGATTTGGTCAAAGAATAGGATTTTATATGTGGGTAGCTTTTTGTTTTTGAATAAATGGTTTTAAAATGGAAATACTCTATATTGGGGAGATTTATCAAAACTGGAGCAGACAAAATCTGGAGCAGCTTCTCTCTCTCAATTTCAAATCTTACCTGAGCAAACTGAAGAGAGGAGCTGATTGGTTGCCATTGTCAACTGCTCCAGAGTCTTTCTGCTCCAGTTTTGATAAATTCGCCCTATGTGTCTTCATCTTCTTTTCTGAGCGCAGTATTACCAGAGGAGCCAAGAGATATCTTCTACCGGTGAAGTGGACCAATGTCCCTACAGTGTGGGGGAAAGCACGAGTGACCTTACTAAAATATTTTAGTTATGGTCCATATTAGAAAGTGAGCAGAACTAAATGTGGATATGGGAGCATGGCTTTGCACTGAAAGTTCGTTCATTGATCACTTGGATGTGTGGAGTAAAGCACTGAGACACGCCTATGATAATTGAATCACTTCACAGTGTCATAACTTTGTACACGGGACTCTTTATATAATATATCTTGTTTATGAACACTTTTTTGTATTTACTGTTGTAGTATGGTGTATATATATTTTGAAACACTGTTTTCTATAGCGCTGCACTTTCATAACATAGATTCTTTTTGTATGTATTTTCACATTTAAGTGTCAGCAGCTAGTTAATTATTCACATTAGATAAGCGCAGAAACTTATAACAACAATACATTTCCCCCTGCTACAGAAATGGCTTTAGTGCATATTGGTGTCGGGAACTTTCAGTCAAACTGCAATACATAGCTAGACTTTCATACTGAAGTTATCTAACATGTGTATTCTCCAGATACATTGAGATTTCTAATGTTGTACTTTTATCACGCTTTGATGTATCAATGTTAAAACACACCTCATAAAAAAAACACACCTCATACCTTATGTATGGTTTTCCTTTGGTACCTGCTTTTTCCTTTTCATAATACCCACTAAAATCATTAATATGTAAAATAGCCATGAAAGAAATATTAGGGGTGCCATTCTTGACTTTCTATTTTTCTCCTGCACACCTAAAATCAGGCTTTTAAATTAGGTAGCAGCACTGTGAGCAAATCAGGCATCCTGCTGTCAAACTAACATGTTACAGGCAAGGAAAGCTGGTCTGTAAGGGATACATTTATGTTTGCAGTATGAGGGGCACAAGGAGAACCTCACCAGTTCTGTGGTGCTAATTCATAATCCAGTAGTTGGATGAGAGTAGGAATGTGGGTGGCAAAGGAAGCTGCGGAGCTGCAGACCGAGCAGTGGTGTCAGCATTGCTATATGGTTTGATTTGTATGAGAGTGTGTGAATGAATCACAAGAGTGACCAAACACAGTTCTAATTATTTTGGCAGTAGATAGATTTTTATCCAAAAATGACCACATGATGAAAAACCACAAGAGGAATTGAAACAGAATTTCAGCCACAAAAACCAAGATAAAAATTAATATCCCATTAAAAGATATCGTAATGAAACCAACCTTTGCTACAGTATTCACTTTATTCACCTTTAATCCAGAGTTTTCCTCTGCAGTACTTTTTTCTGCAACTAGATGTGCTCAGCCTGATATCCAACATCATTCAACCCACTTCATCTATGCCCAGGTAGTCCTAGACCCACCCACCCTGTGGCTGCACAGTGAAAAGAGAAGCATTATGGAGATAAGCTCATCTCCCTGTCACTCTGCTTTATCTTCCTATGAGCATGATTCTTGTCAGCACATAAACTGATTGGTTCCTTAATAATGTATTATTGATTACAGAGCCGCTTTAAATTTTTGTCTTTTATATTTGTCTAGAGTACAGCTTTGAAGCACATGGAGTGGTACGGTACACGTGTCCCCAGTGGGGACAAAGACAGTAATTAAATCCTGAAAGGGGTTCTAATTCTTACCATTCTATCCAAAACTAAAACAAAATGATGTTACATACACTTCCGAATTCAGTAAAGTACAGCTCTGTGTTAACAATATTATCACAAACACCTAGGCACAAAGTAAACTTTGTAAACAAAGTAAAAAATGTAAAATTCAACAGATAATATGATACTGATTATGATTACATTATATTTAGAAAGTATGACAATATAAGGGTGCGGATTTAGATGAAGCGACACCAACACTTTGCAATTCAAGTAAGCTAGAGGAATGAATAAACCACAGCTTGTCCAAGCTTACAATGGATCCAAGTTTTCCTGCTTTAAATGCTATGCTACTATCAACATCTCTGCCTAATGAATAATGTTCAATACAGTTGCTACAATCACAAAAGTTTATTTTAATTGTGCTTGCTAAGCCAACATACCTTTATGTTGGCACATTCAGTTTTGTCAGTCCAAGTATTTAATATAGCTGCAATGCTGTTAGTCTTCAATTCAGCGTGTGTTAATAAAGTAAAGTGAACTTTGTTTTCTCAGATGGAGTTTGCTCAGTGAGTAGTTGGCATACAGTGCTTTTTAACTGATTAGCATGCTACTGAGCTTTGCAAAATTTTTACTAACTTAGAAATGCCATAGAAAAAAGTTTCCCAACCAAATCTTGTATGCTACAAGAAGCTTTTCCTTTACTTTTGCTCACTGTATGCTTAGGGTAGCAGCATTATCCTGACCAAATACCTGCTGTGTTAACTCTTCAAATAAGCACTAAACCAGTGTAGGCATGAAGTCACTTACAGTTTCTCTAAGGCCCTGGTGCCCAACCTGCAGCTTAGGTCACACCATTTTACTATTTTTTGTGTTGTCCATTCATGTTCTCTGTTTCAGCTTCATACTCCTTGTAATGGATTTTGCACAGAGAAATATGAAATGTGGCACAATTAATTTTTGGGGGCTAGAGAGAAGCTGATGGAGGAGATCTCTGCTTCATCAGCTTCTTTGGGGGTTTATAGGTGACCCCTGATGTCTCCGTAAAGACGACCTGTCACATCCTCTTTGCTATCACATGGGAGGTTTCTTAGCCCCCCTATGTGATAAAAAAAAAAAATAGGAAACAAACAAATAAAGAAAGAAAAAAGTCCCCACCCATACATACACGTGTGTAAATATGCGTCGGGTGCGCATTAGTGCGCAAACGACGGATGCACCCATTAACCCGCACATGTTGCATATTGCCGCGAATGTCGCCGTGAGAGCAATCATTCTAGGGCCATTAATCACTGATAACACTAAACAGCAGTGAACTGTGAGCAGTAAAATCTTTTAAAGCGTCGCCTATGATCAATTTTGGATATGAAAGTTTTTTGCGATTTCGCGGCTGCGTGCAATTTGAAGGCTTGACATATTTGGTGTCTATCTACCCAACGTGAGCCTATGTTTTATATTTTACCAAAATATTGGGTAATAATAAATGTATATAACATAACGTAAAACAAAAAATTCAAAATCTTCAGTAATTTTTCCTTGATATAGTAAAAAATAAAAACCCCAGTGGGGATTAAATATCACCAAAAGAAAGCTATATCTGTCCCAAAAAAAATGGTAAAAAATTAATTTCGGTACAGCGTTGTATGATGGAATAAATGTCAGTCAAAACACTGCAGCGCTGAATATTGAAAAATGGTCTGGGCAGGAAGGGGGTGTAAACACCTGGTCAGCAAGTGGTTAAAGACCAAAAAATATTGGTAACCATTTGATCCACACAGAATTTACTCTGAGCAAGAGTGAGCTTCATCTAGCAAAAGGGAGTAATCATAATGTGTACCAGTGCGCCACTTGCAATATCTGCAAATATGTGGAGAAGAGCACTACTTTTGAGAATCATTATGGCATCGAAACCTACTGAGTATTATCCTTAATTAATTGTAGCGGAGTAAATTAAGGGGATTTACCAGATGTGCTGTCCCTTTCAAAAATATTTATAGGGTAGGCATACATGAGATGCACATAAGAATAGGCGAACATTATAATGATACATTGACTACTAAATCTACAAGTCCCATTGCTCACCAATTCAAAGAGATTCATAACACCAATCCAAAAGGTCTGTTGGTGAAAGAAATGCCAACTAGGAGAGGCAATTTTGATGTAGTTCAGCTATAGAAAGAGGGAGACAATGAGGATTTATATACTAGGCATGGGTTCTCACAAGTACAGAACTGCTTACTGTTTTGAAAAACTCCTGACCAGTCAACAGCACTCATACCGTTCTGTACAAAGTCTTCTAGTAGAAAGAAGGAAGAGATTCTATTGATGAGGCACCATTTGCTGCCTTCTCCCCTTTTAGTTTCATGGGGACATTTTGAGAAAAGTAAGGACACACACATTATACACTCAAATTCTTCAACATTTTAGAATGACTCTATGGTCTGAGGGGAAACAGGTTTATTGCTTAGTTATAACCTACATAACAAATGGAGGAAGGAGAATAAGTGAGCGCATACAACCAGTGGTAATAAAGAGTGAAAAGAAATGCGTTCTTCCTAGTTACCAAAAGTGTGCTTAGCACTCTCACACAATACATTCATTGCACTGAGGTCCTGTGGATCATGTCAGTACACACTTACTGCTCCCTCTCCTTCCATTTTGTTATGTAGGGTGCAGATGACAGTTCCATGCAACATTTCCCTGAAAGTCATGGTTTAGCACCTGAACAGTGTATATAGAAGTCACATTCTTTGGCATGGGGTCCTTATTCCAGCTTCCACAGCCTCCAAACAGCCCCGGTTTGTATAAAGGCCACTATTCAAATACAATGTGAAACACAAACCCCCCTATTGTTTGGGTAACATGCTTAAAAATGTGTTCAGGTCTTAAAACGTCATCACCATTATGATCTGGAAAAGTCTCCTTTTTTTGTAACCCAGATTGGTGCTGAGAGGGAATCTCAACTGGTTTTGAGTTGATAAAAATACTCTTTTGGTAGCAGGAAACATGCACAGCTGACATATATGTGCATGTTTATGTGCAGATTGTTCTGCATAACCATTGCACAAGGATCGTATGTCTATGGCTAGCTTTCTATGGGAAATAATTGCATCAAAATAAATATTATATATAAATTTTTACTGTATATGCATGTATAGCGCTCACCCCCGAAGGAGCAGCTGGAATAGCCGGGTCATCACTAGTCTGTCTGGGGGATTTGGTCTTCTGCTGCCCCGTTAGCATTTAACTGCCCTCTTCTAGTGCCCACAAAGCTGATGTCCACTCCAGAAATGCTTCCCCCACTACAGCCTCTTCCCACCCCCAGGCCTCAGGCCTAGCCTGGGGGGTGACTGGACAGCATTCAGCCCTAATCCATGGCTGGTCCCGACTAGTCTGAGCACATGGCAATTCCCTTTAGTATATGTACCCTATCCCAGCATGCATTACTGGTTGAGAGAAACCCAGTGGTTGGCTGTTGTACTGTACATACACTTACAACAGTGCCTCTCATTGGATGTTCCACAATATAGCAGAGTCACACTCCACCCATCCACGGGAGGGGAGGGGGGTACAGTCAATGGCAGACACCTGGAATTAACCAGATAAATGCCAACTATAATCCAGCCAGGCTGACTACAGCTCTGGCAATCACTAAATGTCTAGTAGCCACCTCACGAAAGGTGATGGGGGCTACACATGGTTTTGGGCTGAACTGAGATATGCAAGGCCTTCATCAAATTCAAACTAAGCAAAGAGAGGGGTAGCACACAAGCCATTTGTCAAACATGTTTGTTTAAAAAAAAGAACTGGGAATATCAAAAACTTACCCTCTCAATGGGGCTACCCCTGCGCTGCAAGGGTTAATTGCTCATTTTGTCTAGGGGACTCAAATAAAGCAAATTTATGTACCCTATCCAGCTCCCTCTGGGCTGCTAGACTTGTCCAACTTGTTGTTTCCCCTGAGCTATGGGAGTCTAAGGACCACTGATGGCATTAAGTCTTATGCAGGCCATTGGCCACTGAGGGACATTCCACAGCTGGAAATGCGGAGGAGAGAGGTGAATGCTGACCACTGCAGGACTGAGGATCAGGTGAGTAAAACACACTTAGTAGCTTTTTAACTAGAGGAAGATTAGTTCTGGACCACTGTCCAACAGATGGAAATACACACATGACATCCTTTATATTAGGGTTGCACAGATACCAAGTTCAGTACTCGGTACAAGTACGAGTACAAGTACAGATACCTTTGAGCTCCAAGACTACACTAGAGAAAAATTCAAAAATTAGGAGGCAGCTGTCATCTGTAAGGAGCACACGGAGCTCCTGGGATTTGTACATCTCTGTTTTAATGTACGATTTTGTTTTTATAAATATAAATAAAGGGATGCACAGATACCAGTTTTGCGAGTACGAGTACTGGTACTTGCCGAGTACTTACAAGTACGAGTACTGACACATTTTTGTTTATTGTCATGTGACAGTTTTTCTAAAACAATACAGACTAATGATTTCAGGACTAATGATTTTCAGGGCCAGAGCCAGGTCCCAGCTGCAACCTCTGCAACCCTGGTAGTTATCATGAAAATGCCAAGTATCTGCACTGGTACTCGAAAAGTATCTGTGCATTCCTACTATATATATGTTATATACAGTATATAGTATAAGTGGGCAGACATACTCAGGGCTTTTTTTGTTACAGTAGAGGTGACGGTGCTCTCCTGTCCCACCTCCTAAGCACCAGCCAACACTATTTTTTTCTATTAAATAAACAGTATATATTGTATTTTGTGCTCCATAAAGCGCACCTGACCATAGGACGCAGGGAGGGTTCTGTGGCAGCTGTAGTTAGTGACAGTGGAGACAGGTGGCAATGTGATTACAGTGCCACGGTCTCAGTGATCACACAGAGCAGACGAAGAACGGACGTTCTACGTCTGCTCTACGGGCTCTATGGTGAGCTCCTATGCCGTGGTCACAGGTCCCCCAGAGGAGTGGGGGACCTCAAAAACCACGGCGGGGAGGGGAGTCCCGGACACGATCGCCGCCACCGCTCGATTTGATACAAGTGATCTGATTAGATCACTTGTATTAAACAAGCATCAGCTCTCACTGTACATTTAGCTCTGCTTTTCCGGAGCAGGGCTAAATGTACAAAAATACGACTCGCCCGGCGCCCGAAACTAGCCAAACACCAGAGCTCGGTCGCAAATGGGACTGCTGCGACCCTGGTAATGTAGTATTGGGGCATTTTCACGAGTACTCATGAAAATGCCCAGTATTGGCACGGGTGCGTCCCTACCTAATAATATAATGTATTGCTGGGACTTGTAGTCCTGCATAGTTGGTGCTATTCTGCATTGCTGTATAATCATTATACAGCAATGCAGACTAGCACCAGCTATATATGACTACAAGTCCCAGCAATACATTAAAAATGTAAATAATCATAACAGCTTTTTAGCCCCCCTACCCCCCCCCCCACGCGCCCCCACACTGGCCTTACCTGACTCCTGCCGCAGCTGCTTCATCCTTGGCAGCCAGGGGGCGGGACTGAGTGGAGAGGGTCCTCTCCTAGCTGGGAATGTGAAGAATGTGCTGCCTGGCGGTGCCTGCTGTGTCGGAGCCCGCCAGGCAGCCAAGTGACAGGCGCAGCTTCCTCTCCTTCCCCGCACAGCCGAAGCGTGAGGAAGCTTCGTGCCCTCTGCTGTTTGAACAGGTACATTTTTAGGGTAACTCCAGCCCAAAAAATGTTTTTAGTTTTGGATAGCATAGGGAAGAGTTAACCCCCTGTAACGTTTGTTTTGCTGTGGGTGCCCTGTTCAGAAGATTTCACCTCACTTTCTGTCCCTGTGACAAATTTTGGATTGTCGTGGAAACAAGGATTGTTGGTAAAGCTTCAGTGGAGACACCTTTTTCCAATGATAACCCTTACATGAGTAAATTTCCCTTCCTAGTGGTAGATTTCCTCTCACTTCCTGTTGTCTCAAGAACAGGAAGTGAGATTAAATCTTTCTAATGAGGATACAGACAGCAGTAAAAACCTCAAAGTGACCAAGAAGAAGAGGCGGGCACACTTTGTCTGCACGTCTAACAAGAGCCAATTCCTGTAATGTACATATAGTACTACAAACCAGACCCAAAAAGGCGGGCACTCGTCGGCACGAGCGTGGTAGCATTACAACTACTGAAATGCTGTGCGGTACACTTTGGCTACAGCCTGGGACCCCATGCTGTACAGTAATAGCCTCAGTTTGTAAGTGGGGGTCGTATGTAAGTCGATTGTTTGTAACTCGGGGCCTGCCTGTAGTACTATATTGTAATGCACCGCACAGAATACACAGTGCTTTATAATAAAATATATGGATATGAAAGAATACTGATACTATAGGAATTTTACAGGCTATTTCTAAAATGTCCTTTCTGCAATACAGCAGTCTATGATACAAAACAGCGTGACCAGTGCAAAAGTACACCAGACCTTACATTCTAATACAATTACTGATCATGGTCTGCATGGCACATCTGGTGCCCTCAGTATAACATAACGCAGTGCAAAATATGGCCAGAACACAATACCATACAGTGTCCAAATGCAATATAGTGCCTCATTATGGCACAATGCTACAACAGAATATGAGCTGGTGCTCACGTTGTAACATGGTGCCCCAATATGAAACATTTCCACTAGTAATTCCTGGTGGTGTAGTGGGTGATTACATTGTATCGGCATGTTCCAGCACAAGAAAAGCCCTGGATATGCTACAATTGCATTTCTATGACCAATTGGAATATAGTAAAAGCAGGTTTTCAATTTCTTTTTTTTTATTTTACTTATGTCAAACGTTTAGAAGGAGTTAAGTGATACTTCACCTATAGGCTTTGTCTGGTGGGTTTAGACTTAATACCAGAGTCCACAAGAAATACAAGAAGCTGCAGGTGATTTAACTCTACAATATTCTTATTGTTAGTGCAACACTGTATAGCTGGTGTTTCAAAATGTATTCTTAAAAATTATAAATTATTATGTTTGTACTGTGGGTCATATGCAAACCATTTTAAATATTATTGTATCAAGTTCCATTATATAGCACAGATGGTGGCTTTTCACTGAGAAGGATCATATTTACCTTTCATCAATATGTCAACATTGTGCATTATATACATACAATATCTGTTTATACATTATGGATTCTGCACACATGTTATTGTGCACAGCTAATTACACAACTCCACCCAAAGAAGACAGGAGTGCTAGAAAAAGCTGTGGTAACATTTTCCATCTTATTTTATTTAATGCTAATAGAAAAGGAATGGAGCAGAGAGATAGATCAATTCAGTCCTGACCAGCTAAGATGTGTTGAGACAGGAGGGGGTGCAAGATGCTGTACAACTGTAAATCTGAAGTTTCACATGTGTATCACTGCTAGCACCATGGGTACTTACCATGGTTCCTAATACGACGAGTATAGCCCAAAACCTATATTTTAACACAAAAAGTAGGGGGTCGTCTTATACGCTGGCAAATACGGTAATCTTCAAATAAACTACTTGAAAGCAATGCATTTTACTTTGGACAATTGTATCCAAACTCACAAATTTACTGAATTTTGAAGATTGTTATTTAACTAATTTGTGTGCACAGTTCAGTAGATGCTAAATTAGGTACATTTGAATATATTCGGATGAAATGAATGAGGCATAGGTACAGCTATTTTCCCCAAGAATCCTCCATACAAGACATGTTAAATAAGCTCTTAAAAAGTAGAGTAAAAATTGTATGATCTAGTACATATGTGTCAAAATCAAGGCCCGCGGGCCAGGACCAGCCCGCGATGGAATTATCTTTGGTAAAGCAAAACAAACGACAAACGCACTCAACAATTTGTTACCAGTTATACAGTAAGGTGCACACGAAATGTTTGGCCCGCATGATAATATTTAATTATTAGATCTGGCCCACCGGTATATTGCCCACACTATTAGAACTGCAAGTCCCACAATGCACTGCATGATTGAGCACCTTTTTGACTTCACAGAAGACGGACGGTGCAGGTACCTTCGGGGCTTGTTCCTGAAGTTAGGAAGGAGGTTCTGTGACCCTTATGGGGCCCCCTGCCTCCTCCCACTGGGGGGTCTCCCTTCGGGGGAGCTCCCAACCTAGTACTCGGTGGACCTGTTTCGGCAGGTCCCAGAGGATCGGGGTCCGACGGCCTTCGTTAGGTGGACCTAAGTCGCCTTATGCCTGTCAGGAGCCTTGAGTCCTGGGGGTTCAGGAAATTGTGGCCCTTCTCATCAGAGAGGACCAAAGCACCCTCGTGCACGTTTTTGTGTGTTGTGATTTCACGATTCACTTTTTTTGTTCACACGGGTATTATTTTTGTTTGCACGCTTCCACAGGCTTAAAAAAAAAAATCACTCGTACAGCCAGGGCCGGCCTTTGGGGTGTGTGGCCGCACAGGGTCCATGGCAACATGGGCGCCAGGCAGCCGACACAGATTGTGTCCCCAAAGGCCGGTGTTCTACCGAAAGCTCCAAGTGTTCCCAGGATTGGCATCCCCTCCGCGCGGGCCTGCCACATCATCCCTGTGTCATAAAGATGGCCCCCGCACGGCGGCTGCTCGGCGGCCATCTTTAAAGTTGGAAGTGCCCTGGGGCTTCTGTAGGAAAGGACCACGGCTGTCCCTGCCTTGCCAGACCTCAGAACAGAGATGAAGAGCTTATGGGGCCTGCACAATGAGGAGAGAAAGCAGGGTAAGTAAATTCTTTTGTTGTAAATGCACTGTACTATTTAATGTCTGTTTTTGGCTTTTATTATTTAAATACAGTATTTAGGCTATTTCTTAAAGGGAAGTTTTATAGCGGTATTATAGTGTGTGATATACGGTATAGGCCGCCGTATTATACTGTGTGATATAATGTATAGGTCGCGGTATTATACTGTGATATACTGTGTAGGCCACAGTATTATACTGTGTGATATAATGTATAGCAGGGATCTCAAGTCTCCCAGAGGCGTAACTAGAAACCCCAGGGCCCTGGTGCAAGAAACCATTAAGGCCCCCCCAATAAAAACATGATTTTGATACCTTTTTTTTCTTCTATTAAATAAAAAGTATGGGTTTTTTTTTTACTTTCAGGGCTAGTTCACATCAGCTCCAGTGTGTTCCAGCTGATTTAGTGCTGAAACACACTGGATTACAACCCGGCCAGCTCACTGCATTCTGGGGTGGGAGGGGGCGTGGCGGGCATTATAGTTAATGGCACCGCGGTGCGATCGCCTGCACCAGAACGCATGGCAAATCAATGCCTGTGTTCCGTTGCGGTCAGAAAAAATAGTGCATGCAAATGGAGAAATGGA
>NW_017306585.1:1311667-1319937 GCF_000935625.1 Nanorana parkeri
AGGAAGAAGCTACTTGCTGCACAGAGAGGGCGGACATAGACTACTATTGAGAGCAGGTACAGGCACTGCTGCAGGGTTGAGAGAGTGCTGTTAACCCTTTGTGGATAATATAGAATCAATTATATGTCCTGGTTGTCTAGTTATAGAGAACATTTATTTAATTTGCTGCCCATAGCAACTAGTCAACTGTGTATCAGGGACTTTACTCCTCAGCATTTTTAAAAAAAAGGTCTTGGGCTGTCTAATAAATTGTGACCTTTAAACTGACAGATACTTGAACATCAATTCACAAAGCTAATATATAAAATTATTATTATCATTATTATTTCTTTTATATTCTGACGACGGCAGCTGTAAAAAAAAAAAAAAAGAAAGGGAACCTCCCTGAAATGAGACGGGAACCTCCCTGAAATAAGGTTTTGCAGGTTGGGATGTCTGGTATAGGCGGTGTATAGACCTGTGCGTCACACTGCTGACCTCTGCCCTCTACGTCACACCGTATTAGATAGTTACACACACCAACAAACACTCAGAGTCTGTTCATTGGTCTTCATTAGTGACATAAACACTGAACCAGCCCGGCCCTCGACTTGGAGCATTTTTTACATTTTGGCCCACTGTGTATTTGAGTTTGACACCCCTGATCTAGTAATTTTTGGATAAATCCGGCAATGATCTAAGGTCTTATTGTAGTCTTGAAAGAAGGAGTTAATTACTTTAAGAACAAACAGATGGAAGGCAAATGTGAACAAGGCCTTTGTTCGCATTGTTAAGAACACGTTTTAATCCGGACCCCAGTCTGAGGATCCAATCCAGTTTACATAAGGTAGGAAGACTGAGTGGATTTAATTGAAAAAAAATTTTTTTTTTGGGAGTGTGTACGGTTGTGTGTGTGTGTGTCTGTCAGTGGTTTTTGAGGGCCCGTTCACACTAGTATAGTGCATTATACGCACAGTCCCGTGCGATTAAAGCACTGTACCACACAATCGCACCTACTGCGCGTTCTGGTGCGGGAGGTGCGTTGCATTCCCATTCATTTTAATGGCACCCCAAACGCACCTCCCGCTCACAGCTCAATCGCCCGCACCGGAATGCATGGTACAGCTCCAGTGCAGTGCGACTTGGGTCATGACTTAATGACGAAGGACAAATGTGGGTCCTGAGGTTACACAGGTTGAGAATAACTGTTCTAAAGGACACTGTCACACAAGTAATTAAAGTCCAACTGCAGCTAAAAGTTTATACTGTATTCAGTGGTGTCACAAGGGGGGTGCGGCCGGCACTCGGGTGACACCACTGGAGGGGTGACACCAAAATAACTGACAGTCATTTTGGTGTCACCCCCTCTAAAAAGTCCATGACCGAGTGCCCGACAGTGTCAGGAGAGAGGAGGGGACCCGGCAGCATACCTCATCCCGCCGGGTGAACGTCCCCTCCTCTCTCTGCCGGCGTCCATCACCAAGATGGCCGCCGGCAGGCGTCAATTAGATGTCATGCACATGCGCGATGGCATCACTGCGGGATGTCACCCGGTCTCCGCTCCGTGTGACATCCGGCCTGGGAACGCCCCTTACTGTATCGTGTTTTGTATGAAGCGAGCAAGGGTCAGTTTTTTTGTCTGCATCCCCATTGGATATATTTTCTCTACTTTCCTGTCAGGGCTGAACAGAGTGAGGAAGGGCTATAACTTAGGCCAATGTTTTTATTGTTGCTTGTGCCTTCCTGTGATGGTAATAACTGTTACCACCATTTCTTGTATCGGTTTCACAAGGACAGGAAGTGAGGGTAAAAAATCTCTTCTAAGGGGTGAGATAGACATATAAAAACCTGACAGAAATATTAACTCTTTCCTACTCATTCAGCAAAATGTTAAGCTGGAGTTAGGCTTTAGGTAGCTGTGCTTTACAGCAGGTACAGAATTGCAATTTGCTCAAGAACAAAGCCATGATTACTTTTTGCATTGAAAGCCAGCTACTGAATCGCCATCTTCAGTAGCTGACCATATTATCCAGTGTAGCTGTTAATGATCAGGTCACAGTAGTGAATTCTAACTGAATAGACAAGCATCGAAGGCAGCCATAACAGCATGTTGTATTCTTGAAAGCGAAATTAAACTACATCAGATTCTACTTCTGCGCCTTCTTGGTGAGTAAAACTGCCCATGGATCTTTCACTTTAGCAATACAACATTTCAGACATAAGTTAAAAAAATGGCCTGATTATCCAAATGATTGGGCTTTTCATTTTCCTACCTATGATGGCTTTTGGAAAAACTATAAAAGGCAGTGTTGTCTGTTTTTTTAAGAAGTGATTAAATAGTAGGATCTTGTTGGGCATTTTTCAAAAAGATTTGCAATCAATTATTGGAGAATAATAAATAAATAAAACCTATGTGGCTTACTTCCAGTATCAAAGGAAGCCATAACTAATAAGAAAATGAAATTTTAAATAATAATTAGAATAATACTTTTATCATTTGAGTGCTAGAAAGAATACAATAGAAGCTAAAAACATTAAAAATGAGTGGCAGGTTGCTAAAGAGTGTAAGAACAATAACAAAAATGTTTTTTTTAAATATGAACAAATTCACCTATTCCACCTTAAGGCAGCCAAACGACTCAGCTGAGCTGAAGTGACAGTCGAAGCGGGGAGAACAGCCTGCCGAAGGGCCAACCGTTCTCCCCGCAAATAAAAAAGTGGGCGGAGCCAGCCATGCTCTCATGCCTGGCTCCGCCCAGTTGTAATGACAGATCAGCATCCCCAAATGACCTGGGGATGTTGATCTGTCATTAAACAATAACAAATGGACGGAGCCAGACATGCGCTCATGGCTGGCTCCGCCCAGTTGTAATGACAGATCAGCATCCCCAAATTGGCTGGGAATGTTGATCTGTCATTAAACAATAACAACTGGGCGGAGCCGGCCATGACATCATTATTCATTGGCTGGGACCTGCTAGAAGGCTCTGGCAGGTGCTGGCCAATCGGAAACAGTTGGGCGGTGGCTAGCTGTCACCGTTAGCTCCGCCCAATTGTTGTTTTTTTCCTTTCAAATATATATTTTTTTAATTGTTTTTTTTTTTCATTCTGCTCAGTACCTCCGAGGTACCGAGCAGAATAGCCGAGCTGAATGGCGCTCTGCGGCATTCGGCTATTCACTTACTGCCGTTCAGCCCTTATGAATAGTAGGGGCGAACGGCAGCGAGTGAGCTGCCAGAGCTTCGGCTCAGCCGATCCAGATCACTTCAGCTTGGTTATTTACTCGGCTGCCTGTGGCAGCTTTGTGAATAACCCTGTTAGTAATAACATTGTCATTACTTAAGCTAACAAAGCAATACATATATTGTTTTCTATGCAATCTATGCACAAACGTTTTAGCAAAATGAAAAATGTGTGCTTTTGACCAGTGTTTTAAAACAAGTGTTTCTGTAGATAAAAAGTGCACAATTTATTCTATAATTTGTCCTGTTTATGAAAGGTTAACGTAATTGACACTATGACATAATTTCTGACAATTATTTTTCTATTACAAAGCATTAACAACAGAAATATTTAGGGGTTTTTTTTTTTTGCACTTTTTTGAAACGTGGCTAATTAAATTAAGGAACAAAAAAAAATTCATTTTAAATATTAATGGTAAAAAAAATAAGTTTAAAATACAAAAATGGCAGCAAAATAGTAGCTAAGGGAAGGGGTGAATTAGGGCTAATTGAGTTTAGCAAAGGCTTGACAGGGGTTAAATAGGAACAAAGTTTTTTTTTTTAAGGTTTCTGTGTTGTTTTAACTAACATCATATGCAAATGTCATCTTGCTATTGCTATGAAGGAACCAAAAAAGTTACAATGTAGCAATAAGAAATATGCTACATTGCAGTTCATACTGACCGTGCAGACAATGCAAGAGTCAATTTACTTAAGAGCAGCAAAATCTACTCCTGTGATACAAAACAAGTCCCAGATATTGTCAAGTACATGTGCAAATATCCTTCCATGATAACCTGTACTGGCCAGTATAATTTATACAATTGTGCAAATGTCCATTTGTGGTAACCAATAGCAACTAAAACAATTCAAAAAGTTGTGCAAGTATACGCAAATACAGTGCAAATGTCCAACTGTGGTAACTAGTAGCAACCAAGAATCAATGTACAAAACTCCGGTATGCTCCCAAGTGTCAAAGATGTGTATCACAACTGGTTGACCTTAAATAAATAAAAAATCAGAAAGCATTTTCCCCAACTTATGGTGATAAATATCCACTCCTCTGTCCATGGATCCTTATATCACTTTTAAATACTCCATGCTAATGCAATAAAAGAAGAAAAGGAATAAACTGCATTGTGTAAAACCATTCAGTTTATTGAATATAAACTAAAATGTAAATTATATTAAAATCCCTTTTTCAATTTTCACTGCTATTGCTAGCACTAACACTCGATAATGTGCCTAATTTCCTCCTTCTATCCTGGTCTTTCTGGGAACTAGGAGCATGAAGCTGAGCTCGATGACATCATTGACTTAAGGAAATGGCTGAAAGTGGTTGTAGACACAAAAATAACAAATGTCAGAATGCAAGTATTGATTAGCCACCTACGTGGAATCGGGTGATGATTTTAAGATCAAAACCACAAATAAAATGACTATATAAAAAGAAAAAAATGTATAGTAAAGAGTTTTTACCTGCAATGACTGGATGAACCCATTGCAATAAATACTTGCATTCTTTTCCACATATTAAAAATGTATCATCTATTAATCCATGAATTTTTTCAAAGATAATTTTAGCTTGTTGTAACTTTGCTTATCAATTATATTCCTTTGTCAGAATGTTTACGCAATTATTTTGGCCATAGTATTAATCACCTGCTAGCCTGTAAAGGTTGATTAATGTATATGTGCAACTCCTTTTAGCCATGTACAATGTCACTTTTGCATCTACACCCACTTTCAGTTTTTTCTAACAGGCCTGGTATGACTTTTGGGGGGAACCCTACGCATTTGTTTTCTAAATAGGGGTCCCTCCTAACATTCCTACCAGACCTAAAGGGTCTGGTATTGTTTCGGAGGGGGAAACCTGCTGGGTTTTTTCTCTTAAAACATTTTTTAATTTT
This sequence comes from Nanorana parkeri, assembly GCF_000935625.1. Lineage (NCBI taxonomy): Eukaryota > Metazoa > Chordata > Amphibia > Anura > Dicroglossidae > Nanorana > Nanorana parkeri. The sequence continues at coordinate 1,316,778 of NW_017306585.1, forward strand.
TTTTTTACTTTTTTCAATTTTTCTTTTTTATACATTTCTTTAAATAATTATTTAACATTTTTTTTTCATTTGTTTACATTTTTTTCTATCCTGCTTGCTACCTCGGCATTCAGCTATTTACTCACTGCTGTTCGGCCCCTATAAGTATGGCAGCGAGTGAACAGCTGGAGCTTCGGCTCAGCTGATCCAGATGTTGGATTGACTGAGTCGAGCGGCTTCTGCACTTCGGCTCAGCCGAACGTTCAGAGCATGCCGAAGGCAGCCGATGTACAGCAGACTTTAGAAAGCATGTTTGGCTGACCGAAGGCAGCTCATGTACGGCTGATTTTAGACGGTGTTCAGCTCAGTTATTCACTCAGCTGCGATCGGCAGCTTTGTGAATAACCCCCTTAGTGTTTTCAATCATTATTTTTCTGTATGTCAAAGCATCTGTTTAGCTTTTGTATTGCAGCTTATGACCGGTCAGTCTTTTCTTTTTTTCTTATTTGAAATGATATTGATAACTTTATTTACATTTTACAAGTCTGCTTATAATTATCTTGCTTTTAAACCTATCCTCTGTTATCCACTTATATATTGTTTTTATTTTTGCATCCCTTATGAAGGGGAGATTTTAGGGCCTTTGAAATGTATTGAATGTAACCTTGGATTTTATGGTACAATAAATACTTTTGGATTCCAAAACCATTTGTGTAAGTGCATGTCAGTGAACGACATACAGTATTAAAGTGAACCTATACTCCATTTTTGGAAGTACTTTTTTATTTTTTGCCATGCATGTATATCATATACGTATTGTGATTATTGATTACCACTGTGCATCTGTTTGATTCAATTTATACAGCAGCTTTTCATATTTGATATTTGATATTTATCAATTTGAGACAGTTTCCATAGCACATAATTTCTTTATATTCATGTATATCAAGTATTGTTATGCAGTTGATATCTCAAGATGAATGAAATGAAGATAGACATAAAGTTGTTAATGGCAGCATGGTAAAGGAATAGTTTGCTCTTTTTCAAATGCCTTTTTAATATCTAGGGAAAGGAGTATTAGGGAGATATAACGTTTTCTAGCCACTTCAATCATATTTAATTGATATCAATATTTAAGAAAGAAATTGGTCTATAATTTACCCAGTTAGCGTCATCAGTATCGGGCTTGGGAATCATGCAAACTGTAGCACTGATGGACAGTTTGTCCCTTTTTTAATGTAATAATTTATTTTTGGTACAATATTCCAAATTCCGGATGCTAAAAATCATACTCATACTCTATAGAAAAACATTACATCAAATAGTCAAGTTATAAAGGTGACAATGCTGCCTATGACACACTGAATTTGCTTGTATGGCCACTGATAACGAAAAAATATATAACAATAAATAGTTACAATGTGGAATATTTTTTTGTAACATAATCCCAAATGGTTTTTGTTACGGACACGTTAGCAATTGAGCAATAAAATAGTGGGAGGCTCCATTTTCCTCAAAACACAACCTAACAAACTGCACTGTTGATATCTTTCTGACATTTTGGGTTTCAAAACCAGTCACTGACCTGGAAAAGTAATGTTCTAGGGCAGTGACTCAAAGCTGAAACAGCCATGCAACCAGCATTTCCAGAAAGAGATCAGCAGTGGCTGATACACATTGTTGTCTTCTTGACAGGTTATAAAACTGATGGATTGTCTGGCCATAAAAACTCTGTAGCCATTTCCCATGTGACTATACCTTTCTGCTGCCCTGCTTACAGCAAATACTCTAACAGTGACTCAGTTGTCAGTTTTGACTTAGACACTGATTTTGTCTAGATAATAATTTTGTATGTATGTATTTATTTATTTATTTCAGGTATTTATATAGCACCGGCCATTTACGCAGCACTTTACAATAATAGGTTTCATAAAATAACAGATGGCTGAAAGTTTTGGCATTCATATTTGGCTAGTCTAGCTAGACAAAATAAGCAGGCCAGCAGTGGATCTATATGACTAACATAATAAATTATTTTAAGATAATATTTACATGCTTAAAGGGAGTTTGTCACTAAGTCAAATACCCATGTGAGACATATCACATTAACCATTAAGTAGCCCAAAAAAAAGAACATTTAATACATACAAATCCTCCAGCATGATGGAAAATATTTTATGCTGATAAGACTAAAGCCTCTAAAATCGTTTGTGTGTTGTTAAATGTTACACAAAGAACATTTTTGTGAAAGATCTGCCAGTTTTGGCATTTTTCGTTTTTTAAATTTAAACAATTTTAAAAGCCCCAATTGAACAAATGTTAAACAGAAACTACAGATAAACATGACTAAAAATATAAAATACATTGGGGGGAATTTATCAAAGCAATTACGACAGTTTTAGCCTCTTAGATTATTTTTTTGTGTACAAATCTGTCTTTTTACCCTTGTTTTGACCCGAGCTTGCACTACTTTTCCAACTGCACATGTTTTGTACCTGTTTTGACCAGAGCTTGCACTACTTTTTCAATTGCATGTTTTTTTGCATCTGTTTTCATCTGCACTTGTTCTGGGGCTGTCTGAAACTGGAGCATCACCTAACAAAACAATCTCAACTTAAGAAGTCCCCATGACCACTTCTTCAAGAAGCGACAGTTAAGCTTTTTGCCTAAAGTTAAAAGTCTTCTTTCCTGGAGTCTGTTAAACCTCATTTATGAACAACATTACACTAGCATCGTACATCTGGCGCGAATATATTCCGTGCAAGTTCAAACACTCGCAATTGCTATGATAAATTCTCCCCATTGATTATTATACATATTTCTAAGAAGAAAAAAAAGAGTATCAGTCCCTTATTTGTACAAAAATAGCTGAAAGATTAAAATTGAAGGTTGTCATCTGAATTGTTGTAAAAATACTTCATTTTGACCGGAGAAAATTTTGAAATCGTTCTGAAAGGCCATATGTGAAAAGTGATCGGAGTAAGCCCGACATCTCTTTTTAGTGCAGGGAAAACATTTGACGAATGGGCAAATGGCATATGGGATGATAAGTACGCCCCTATAAAATCAGCCTAGCACACAGGATCAGGCTACACATGCCAAGCCACCAATTTTATAAAAGAAATACATGTATTATTTTATGTTTCAGATGTTTCATTATTATTCTGCATGTTCACTGCCA
>NW_017306585.1:1320005-1324883 GCF_000935625.1 Nanorana parkeri
AGATATAGCAGCAGCTGAGCTTATCATATACAAGTGAACAGAAAAGCCTGGAGCGTGGAGAGTTGCTGTAATCCAGTTATTTATCTTCTTGGGATTAGACAAGCACAAAGCTGCTAGGTAAGAGAGAATGTTACTTACAGTTTATGTAAATCTCCTGGCTCTTCAGCAGTTCCCCGCTCAGATGTGATACTCTGGTTAAGCAGCTCACCCTATATAGCTAGTACATCCACTCCCCTCTGGCCAATCAGAGACACTGCATGTCATTCAGCTGTCATCTGCAGCATCTCCCAAATACAAAAGCCACCTCTTGTACTGTAGAGACATATGCTTGTTTTCTGTCAGCATTTTAACAAAGTCATGGCTAAGCATAATTATTAGGTTATGTGACTGATTCTAACACTGGTACAATATTTGCTATGGGTATAGCCTCAACATACATCATCTGATTCTAGACCTTTAAGAGCTATATTTTTCAACTACCGTAAAAGTATACTGCTAGCAGCAAAAAACTGCTCTGATGTATTAAGGGATAGGGATTAAGGCTTTTCATTTAGCAAAGTGAATTTGTATTTAGCTTAATAAATAAAGTGAAACTTCAAATAACCAATCAAGGAAAATGAGAAAATAAATTGCACATGATTGGACATTGAACATTCACATTGCAAGGTGAACATTCTCTGCTTATTTAGTAAATCAACCCTGATGCATATAGTAGAGAGAAAAGAATAGGAAAATGTAGAAATGCAGACCCTGAGGTTGATTTACTAAAGTAGCAAACTGTTCACTTTCCTTTAAAGCAGAACTCTGGTTACAATCATGTATTAACCCTTGCAGTGGGGCTATGTCGGCACTGCAAAGGTTCAGTGCTTGTTTTTGCCAAGGGTCCATAAAATAAAATGAATGAAATAAAACCCAATCCTCCGAGCCAGCTTGCTCTTACGTTAGTCCCTGGAACCTTTCTCCCCCTCTTCTGCAGCAGTCTAAGGAACCTGAGTTATGATGTTCTATACATAGTGCATAGGAAGTGTGGATGCCAAGGGACATACCAGGAGGAGAGAGGCTGGAGGGAGTGGTAGTCAGCCGTCTCAAATGATCGGGTGAGTGTAATTTCTGATTGTAAACAAAAACAAGCACTTAACAGGGGTAGCCCCACTGCAAGGGTAGTCATATTTTTAACCGGAGTTATTCTTTAATGTAATTAGAGCTTTGTGGTCTCTGTGACACCTCTAAGGATTGCACATACAGTATAAAGGGCATGGGTACATAAGGGTACTGTGGTACTCTGCATTTAGATCCATTCACTGTGGGATAAACAGTGATGAAATGGAATATGGTTGACTTAATACAGTAAGAAGTATGATTGCTATGTGAAAAGGGATCTGCATCAGTTCTACATCTGGATCGGTTCTGCTACCCCTATCTATAACACACAGACCTTTAGCTTGTGTTTGTTTTGAAGCATACAGTAATCAACCAAAACAAAACTTGGGAAGTGATTTATGCACATTTTATTTAAAGTGTATCTAAACCCAAAAACAAATATTTTACATATTACAGCTTATCAATCCCCACATGTGGTGGCGGCGGCCTTCGTTTTCTTTTTCCACTGGGTGATCCAGCCAGTAACACACTTTCTGGCTTACGGTGGTCTTAGGAAGCCACCCTTGGACAGCGGCATTGCCAACCTACCCAACTACTATCAGACTATTGAGATGTCCTCCAACCACAAAATAAAACTGTAACAGTCTTAACTACCTTACAGATCATAGACGGTAAGCATACTCTGCTAAATGGGATACAATAGCGGGAGACAAAAATGCAACTTGGACAAAATAGTGACTTCAAATAAACATGATGTTTGACAGATTCTTATTGATGCAGAATTATTGATTGTACCTTCTCCTATTTGTCATGTTGTTGAAACCTCTAGAGAGCAGATTTTTGATACAGAAAAATTATCAGCTTCTTTTGTTTGCCTGGGTTCTAAGGGGTCTATTCACTAAGCTGCCATAGGCAGGCGAGTGAATGACCGACCTGAAGTGAAGTGAGCCGAACACAAGCAGTAGCAGTGACAATAGTTTCCTATTGTCCGGCGGCTCTGCTGATGTAAAAAAAAAAATTTGAAAAAAACTCTCCCGGGCGCTCTGGGAGCCGAATGCGAGCGGCATTCGGCTCGGTCCCTCAGAGGTACCGAGCAGAACAGAAAAAGAGTAAAAAAAGTTTTAAAAAGTCAATAAAAAACGATTGTGCGGAGCTAGCAGTGACAGCTAGCTCCGCCCAATAGTTTCCTATTGTCCAGCGGCTCTGCTGCCGTCAAAACGAAAAAAAAGCAAACTCTCCCGGGCGCTCTGGGAGCCTCTCGCTCCCGGCCGCCCAGGAGAGAAACACGGATGTGTCTTTTTTTTCTTTGTTCTGACACGAGCGATGTCAGAATAGAAACGGCCAGATCCGTCGGCAGCTTAGTGAATAGACCCCTAAGTGTTAGTAAGGAGACACTCTTGCGTATGAAAGTTTCCCCTTCCCAAATGCAGAAGTAAGAAGCAATGACTATTAAAGAGCAAATTTGATTTGCCTAGAGTTAAATCATTTAAAAAATTTGCTAAAGGGAATTTTGAGGCACATTGCATTAAAGTCAATCTCATGACAAGGGAGCATGGAGCCGGCCTCCCGGCCAATCAGAAAGCAGGGCGCCACGTCATTACACAGTGTCCGGCTTCCATGATTGGCCAGCAAGCCGGCTCCGGCTGGGTACTGGAGGAAGACCGCTCCTGGCTGGAGAGGTCCCGGGGGTGACAGGCTGGACATGCCGAGGTGAGAGGGGACAGAGATCAGCAGCATACAAGCCTTAGAGCCGAGCACTGCAGAGACATTCAGGTGCATATGATTATTATTATGGGGATTGGTATGGGACGGCTTTCTTGTTAATCGGGAAGCCGGGTGGCGCGTCTTTGCATGCTTCCCAGCTAATTGCTTGAAGTGGCATAAGGGAGGACCTTTCTCCTGCTGAATATTTTTTTTAATGTATTTTTGCATTGGTGCATGTCCTCCAATGGCATATCCCAGTTCTCCTTGTCCTTTGCTTGACCATCCCTTCCTATGAGCCTTACAAATGGCCATAATTTATTTTCAATATTCCCCCCCCCCCCCTCCAAAATCTTCAGATTCAGAATCTGATGGGGTTCAGATTCAGAAGTGTGCAATTTCAGGAATTTACAATGAATTGAACGAACAGCCTGCAAATTAAACCCAGGCCAATGTGCTTATCCCTAGTAACAATATACATTGATCTAGTGTTTACCACAGTATAGCAGGGTCACCAGGTAGAAATAAAGGGAAAAAATGAATTTAGCCACCACATCTATGGCATTGGAAGCTCCAATATATTACATTTTTTCTTAGGTTGATATGCATGCGTTGGGATGGCCATCTTAGTAAACGCAGGGCTTTTGCTTCCTTATGGCAGAGCCTCCAGCAAAAACAACAGTGAGCAGAATAGTAGCAACATCACCAAAATTCCCTCCACATTTCCTGAGACTACCAGTCAAAGGCAGCAGTGCTTTATATCTCACACTGCAGATATACAGTTATCAGACTGTAGGTGCAGGAGTGCATAGGCACCCTTGCATACCAGGAAATGAACTGCAATTTGTGAGAAGGAATTCAAGACAAAATGTATGTTTTTCAGAGTTTTGCTTAGGCATAATTAACATTTCAAAATTTTTCCTATACCATAGCAAATCTTTTTCTTTTTCCACTGTAAGGTTAAAGTGTAAGTTCAGTTCCACTTTAACCAGTTGACATCCGCGGTATTAAACCCCCTTCCCACCCAGGCCATTTTTCAGTATTCAGCGCTGCGGTACTTTGACTGACATTTATTCCGTCATGCAACGCTGTACTGAAATACATTTTATACAATTTTTTGGGGACAGATAGAGCTTTCTTTTGGTGGTATTTATTCACCACTGGGGTTTTTATTTTTTACTATATTAAGGAAAAATTACCGAATTTTTACAAAAAAAAAACTGTTTCCCCTATATTAAATGATGACTGCAATGCAATGCAGCGATCACTGATCGCTGAGTGTGTGTACATAATTGAGAATATGTTATGTTAACTATATCCTCAATTATGAATGAATGACAAAAAATTGAAAAATAAAAAACATTTTCGGTTTCGGTTTCGGCCTGATATTTTTTTTATTTCGGTTTCGTTTCGATTTTAAAATTTCCATTTCGGTGCACCTCTAATTTATATGATTTGGAAACATTGTTCGCATTGGTGACTCCCCAACCACTATTTACTTTTTTTCAATGGATCGCTTTAGAAATGGGCAGTAACTGGTCATTTCACTTGTATTGTGTAAACTTTGGATGTCTTTGATAACTTACTCAACCTCAGACAATAATCATAGGTGATCTCAATCTTGGAACAATCGGGTGAATTAACTGTCTTGGAGTTCTTATGGTTCTTGGTTAATTTATCATATGTAGCCGTGATAGCCTTATCCTGGGTCTTTCTTGATTAAACACTTTTATTTACTGACCTTGAAGGTGAGAGTCTCTCAGTATTGTCAAACGTGGTTGAATTGTTACCCAAGCTTTAGACTTAATTTGCAATGTTTACCTCTTTGAATATATTTGGTGGTACAAAAACTAGTTCCTCAAGGCTCTGTCTTGTATTGTTTATTCATTGCTTAGTTTTGTATGCAATAGGCTATTTTGGCTAATGAATTTATCTGTCAAGCCCAGACTTCTGGCCCCTTGGCTTACAGAGTGCATAGAAAGGTTTGATTTAGTTTTTGTAAAAGTCATAGTTCATCAGTTTTTTGTAATTTTATATAGAAATACTCTGACAGTGTGCACTGTAATACTTGCTACA
>NW_017306585.1:1324906-1334261 GCF_000935625.1 Nanorana parkeri
TGTTCAGCAAAATGCAACATGTCTTTTTTTTCAGCTAAAAAAACCCACAAACTGACCTGAGACAGTAGGACATAAGACAAGTTGCTTTATTCTTGAGTTGGGACAGCAATGAGCAATGCGGTCCAGTACTGCAGGCATGAATGAGTCCTAAATATATTTGGAAACTAATTTTAGTTTCTGACTAGAAACTCAAAGCCATGGATGTCATACTGTTAAATAATTTCCCTATAAAAAAAACTGTATCTCATATTACATACACAAGGGAAGGAACTTAATAAGATGTGTGCTGATCATCTTATAGGCTGTGTACTAAAAACTAATGCCTCTGAGCCTTGCTCTCTCCACGGTGGCTTTTCTGATTTTATGAAAAGCTAACAAACCCCACATGTGTCTGGGCAACTGTCTTAGGAAGGGAAACAATAAACACTTTCAGATATGTTCTTGAATTTTAAGGGGTCAGCCAGAGGCGTAACTAGATCATTCAGGGTCCCTGTGCGAGAAACCATGAAGGGCCCCACCACTGCCATGGCACTGCATGGTTAACAGGAAGGCTGCCGAGGTCCCAAGCAAGCGTGGGACCTCAGGCAGCCGCTTGTTTAAAATTTTTGTGCCTGTGTTCTGTCGAGCACGCCGACCCAGTATCTGCGCTTACGTACAGACTGGATTAACGAGGAAACCGGGATTTATTCACAAAGTATTCAGTGGTTTCCGCGCTGATCCGGAAACCACTGATTTCTAAAGGGAGATTTTGGTAGTTTTTAATTGCGTTTCAGTGCTGAAATGCAATAAAAAATGCCCAATACCATGCAAATTAGCACGGTTCCATTGATAGCTGTATGGAAACCGCACTAATCAGCACAGCAAAAAAGGGTCAGGGAGTAGTTTGGGTGGGGGCATTTCGGATCGCACTGAGCTGCGGGGTCACATGAACTGTCCCCATAGCAATATATGGAATTCTTCATGTAGGCGGATCAGTGCGGCCGAACCGCCCTGGTGTCAACGGGGCCTTAATGGAGTTTGTGTCCAGTGTTGGATCCAGGGGGGGAAGGCAACAGAGCAATTGCCTCCACAAGAAAATTGATGCACCCCCCACCGCTCTTAGGGCCGCCATCAGGGGGGTATGGTCAATACACATGTGAGCGGTCTGGGCAGCCTGGGGGGCCTGGGCTACTTACATGGGTATCGGCCGTACCAGGGGCGGCATGGCAGAGGTGACAGGGGAGGGGGTGGAGTAGGCCGGGCCCCAGCAGCGACAGGTAAGAGGAGCTGGGAGGAGGTGCAGGGAAAGGGACCCTGACCAGCCCACCTGAGACCCTGCAGAGCCGACCATAGAGAGTCTCGGATGGGCTGGGCAGGATCTATGGTGTGCTCTGCAGGGTCACTCTCAGGTGGGCTGTGTGGGGTCTCAGCTATGTGTGGGGTCTATGGTGGGCTATGCAGGATCTCAGGTGGGCTCTGCGGGGCCTCAGGTGGGCCCAGAGTCCAGCGTGTTCCTGAGCCCAGAGTCCAGTTAGTGTTAGTGAATAGGGAGTGCAGCTAGGATTAGTGAATAGGGAGTGCGGTTAGTGTTAGTGAATTGGGAGTGCGGTTAGTGTTAGTGAATAGGGAGTGCAGTTATTGAATAGGGAGTGCAGTTAGTGTTATTGAATAGGGAGTGCAGTTAGTGTTAGTGAATAGCGAGTGCAGCTAGTGTTAGTGAATAGGGAATGCAGCTTGTGTTAGTGAATAGGGAGTGTGGTTAGTGTTAGTGAATAGGGAGTGCGGTTTGTGTTGGTGAATAGGGAGTGCGGTTTGTGTTAGTTTAGGATCCTGCTCAACATATTTTGCGGTTCTCCGTACTGTTACAGTACTCTGTACTTCTTCTGTATAATGCTACATAGAATTTTGTGTTATGTCACCAGGGCAGGCACTGCTAGGCAAAGCGCCTAGCTTGTGAGCCTACATCCGAAAATGTTGATTTCACCTTCGCCTGAGACATGGCCAAAGTAAGGAAGGCTGAAACCCGACCACCACTGAACAAGACACATAAGATGAAACGTCAAGACTGGGCAAAGAAATATCTGGACAGATTTCTCAAAAGTTTTATGGACTGATGAGATGAGAGTGACTGTCACTGACAGCTCTTCATCTCTACTAATGTTTGAGAACCAACCAGCCTGGTCTTTGATTATGTGATTACTATGTCAGCTATACAAGGCATACACAAATTACCTCAGCACACTAAAATGCATGTTGTTCTTGTTGGTGCGCTGTGGTGCCATTCATTATTAATGGCACCCCAAAGCACCTTGCTAACACACGTGCATTCAAGCACACCACAGTGCATAATAACTTATAACTATGCATTGTGGTGTACTGCATTTCAAAAAAGGTCCCCTTTCAGTGAGATTTCTGCACATTGGGCAGCCTATTCAAATTAATGGGCTGTCCCAACACCATGTAAGTTATGTGTGTGTAAAAGCACATCTACATACATGCATGCATCACTTCCATGCATAGACACAGTAAACCTAGACTTAAACACCACAGCTAAGCATACATGTGCACTACACACATTGTGGTAATGTACATTTAGTGTGTTTAGTGTGTTCACACTAAAGCATTATGCTAAGAGCACACTATCGCACCAAGCATGCAGTACCTTGTGCTAGATGCCTCGCCATTAATTTGAATGGCACCCCAACGCACTTTCCAGTGAATGTGCACTTCAGCGCAATGTGTGGTATGGCACTACTGTGCCTCACAGTAAAAAAAGTAGTGTGTGCCTAATTTTTTCCACCACAGCACAACGTAAAGTATTGCGGTACTGTACGCTGCATTGCACGGCTGTCAGGGGGGATGTCATTCCAATAAATGGCAATTCAATCCATCTAGTGCATAGTATTGCACGCTACGTTCGCTATTCAATAGCGTTAATTAAACGCACAGTGACGTGCGCATAGCACAATGTTTTAGTTTGGGTGGGCCCTGTGGGCCCATGCACACCAGAAGACCAGTTATGATGCACTGCACTGCAAATTTAAATCACATTCATTCAAAGCTATGCACGGCAGTACGTTGTATCCCTGGGTCAATTTATTGCACATCAATGCAGTTCACACACTGTGGACCAAGCTTAACCACAAGGCATAGGTGTGAAGCCAACCTCGATTTTCACCATGTTGCAAAAAGGTGCAATTTAAAATATACAAATATGTGTTATTTATGAACTCAATAGGGTTGCCACCTGTCCAGGATTCACCCGGACAGTCCGGGTTTTCAATAGATGTCAAGATGTCAGGCAGACAGGGCACCAGTTCTGCTAGTTCCTGGGCCAGCTGCCTCTGAGACCCAGCACCCTTGGTTTCTTCATCGAGCCAGCCTACATTTGCTCTAAAACTGCCTCTCCATCTTCTGCGTTTTCTCTACTAAATTAAAACCTATCTCTCCTGTCTGGGTTAAATTATCTTCTGTCTGACTCCGCCTCTTCTCAATGTCAGATGGCAACTTCTGAATGCAAGGCAGCTTATCTTGTCATACAAGCATCCTCTCCTGTTTATGAGACTTTGTCTGTACCATGTATCCTTGAGACTGTGTTTGTGCCATGCATCCCCAAGAATATGTAGGTACCATGCTGTTCTGAGACACTCCAAGCTCTGACCTTCAGGAACTTCCCCAGTTTGATTTCTTGAGTTCTAAGATCTGATATTGTACAGTCCTTTGCTAATGAATCGTTTCCTCCTATGCCTGAAGCCTTCCTGTTTCCTTCTCTTATACATCCACTCACAATCACATTTTTTGTCCAAAAGTAATTGTTTGGGCATCCTTTCTGTTGCCGAGAAATCCAAATGCCACACCAGTGTCTGTCCTGTCCCAGCATGCCTGGATGCTACTTTTGCCCAAGTGTGTCCTAATATTGCCTATGACCATACTTGCCCAGATGTTGCCTTCATGTTGCCAAGCCCTAGGATTGCCCATGCCAGAGTCCTGGTGTGGCTTATACTCTAACATGTCCTGATTCTGGAGACTACTTTCATAAGCTAGGTTATGAGGGGTAACAGTGGGCCATCTATGCACCTGGGGAAATCCCTCAGCCTCTGAGTTTTCTGGGACACTCTAATACTCTTTGGGAATCTCAAAGGGGTTTGTCCTTTTGGTCCTGGTGTCCGGTGGGAATTGCTGTTACCGGTGATGGTTTTGAGCTCTACTCGGTGGCTTTGCTGTATAGGTTTCAGTTTTTTGGGCATTTATCTGTAGGCTCTGACCTTTCTAGGCATCACTCTATGAACTTAGTAAGACCTCATCTGAAATATGCAGTTCAGTTTTGGGTACCAGTTCACAAAAAGGATGTTGTGGAACTGGAGAAAGTGCAGCGAAGGGCAACTAAACTCATAAGAGGCATGGAGGAGCTCAGCTAATAGCTGCACTGAATGTGTTCTCTCTGGAGAAGTGGCAATTAATGGGGGATATGAGCACTATGTATAAATACATAAATGGTCCATATAGTGAGCTTGGTGCCAAATTATTCACTTTAAGGTCACTGCAAACGACAAGGGGGCTCTCTTTGGAAAAGGAAAAGGTTTAACCTTTGCATACAGAAAGGATTCTTCACAGTTCGAGCTATGAAAATGTGGAATAGTCTCCCCCAGGAGCGGTTCTAGCTAGCTCAGTTAACCATTTAAAAAATCTGGATGTATTCTTAAATGCACAGAATATTACTCGATATTGAGTTCTTGTAGGTATATTAAGCATCAGAGATTATTGATCCAGGGATTATCCGATTGCCTTATTGGATTAGGATTGATTTTTTTTCCCCCTGTTGGAGCAAATTGAACCATTTCAACCCTGGAAAACACTGGCATAGGGTTTTTTTTCTGCCTTCCTTTGGATCAACAGTGGGTAACTGTGGGTATAGCATTCTGTTCAGGCTTTTTCTTCCTTTTTTTTAATTATATATCTTTATAGGTTGAACTTGATGGACATGTGTCTTTTTTCAACCTATGACTTTAGTGCTCTCGATCCTGGTGGTGCCCTTCTGCCAGGTTTGGTTGCTTTGGAACTCTCCAATTCTGTATTTGAATAGTGCTTGTCATGACCAGAGGCCACTCCTTGGGCTGGGGAATGGTAATGTTAGGAGCATGTCTAAAGGTGCCCATACACTTTACAACCCTCGCAAAACTTTTGTCTTGCAAGGGTTGTAAAGTAATTTAAAAAACGTACGATCTGCCCATCTTGGACAGGCAGATCGTTCTTGCGACCATCGCAAGCCCGCCCCCCAGAAGAGCGGGCTTCCGATGATTGCAATGCTTAACGGGCAGTGTGCGCGTGCGCACACCGGCCCATTCGGCAGTTATCTCTCGAGCATGATTCAAACCAGCAGAAAATCTTACGATTCTCGGCTGGTTTTCGAACATGCTCGAAATACAAAAGTCGTGCGACAGTACAGTAGGAACAGTCTCACGCCGTCCATACACTGCACAATTCTCGTACGATCGCGGGATTTCCCGCGATTCTCGTACGAGATTGGTGCAGTGTATGGGCACCTTAAAGGTGGCCATACACCTTGCAACCATTGTGCAACTTTTGTGCAGAAATCTCAATTTTCTTACAACTAGGCCATCATGCACAGACCAATGTAGTTCACAATTAACGCTTGTCAGCAGCAGCAGCACCACCACCACCACCCCCTGGCTGATTTTCATCAATCGAAAGGACAAATGTTCATTTGAGCATGTGCAATTTTCATCTTGAGCTTTTTGTTGTTCAACAACACCGCTAACCTGTCAATTTTCATCCAATTAGACTAATGTTTTCTGGCCTGCTTGACAGACAAAAATCTGCCAGTTGTACAGTAATTGCGGTTGTGCACTTCCCATCAATTGGCAGATTTTCTGACGAAACCGCAATCAAAGACAAAAATCTTCAGATAATTGTAAAGTGAATGGGCACCTTAATGCTCCTATGCCCATTATAACCTTCCAGCTCCTACTGGCGGTTGCTTGTTGCCATTGTACCTATTCCAGTCTTGCCAGCTGTGGGCTAATGAGCCTGGCCACACACCCTCAGCACCTCTCCTCAACTGTAGGCTAATGAGCCTAGCCACACACCCCTCAGCCTTGGTATTGGTTAGCGGTGTTTTACTTAAGCATCATAAGCCCAAGACTCTTGGCTTGTGATAGTACTGTCGAGTTCTGTCAGCACAAGCCTGTATCCTGCCACTGTATGTACATTAGAATTGTCCCAGGCCAGTCAATGAAATACAGTAATAGTACTGTAAAATGCCTAATATCGAGAAATCTAAAATATATCCACTTATTTATCAACCATACTGTACTGATGTATGTATCCAAACCTATGCATATCTGTGGCCCTTGTACTTGTGATAAATAGAAGAAAATAATCTGCTTATTTATAAAAAACATGTAGGGTATTTTTAGAAACCGATTACTAGGGGAAGGTCTCATATGTGGTAACAATAAGTAATTGTATGTTTGAGTCACCCAAGTGTACATTTTTATGTGACTGGATCTAAAAACGAAGAAGGATCACAGAAGTTTTTGGAACACACTTATCCTGGTTAAAAAAGTAGCAAAAACAATATTTAAATCTGGTTTAACCCTGCTAAGAGCAATCAGCTAGGCTGCTTGATGCTGCTATAACATAATATTGTCATTTGACTTGGGTTAAAACAGTGGATGGTGTGACACAGGGCCCCATAGCAAAATTTTGTAAAGCTGCCCCCCCCCCCAAAGTACACACCTCCAGAACACATTCCCATGCCCGCACCGTCTCCTCTTCAGCTCTGCTCCTGCTGGCTCTGACGTCAGAGCCAAAGAACGGATCACTCCACCAGAGACCCAGCACATACCAGGGACCCTGCAAGGCCCACCTGAAACCCCACCTGAGTGACCATGCAGAGCCCACCAGTGACCCTGCACAGCCAACCTGAGAGGGACCCTACAGAGCCCACCTGAGACCCCGCACATACCAGAGACCCTGCTCAGGCCACCATGGACTCTCTATGGTGGGCTCTGCAGGGTCTCAGGTGGGCTGGTAAGAATACCTTTCCTTGCACTCCTCTTACCTGTCAGCTCTGAGCCCCCTGCTGCTGGGCTCCAGCCACAGCCGCTAGGCCCTGGCCTCTTACACCTCAGCTGCTGGGCCTCTGCTTCCTGGCCAAGCCTCCCCTCTGCCCCAGGCCCCAAAGCGACCCTGTGGGTTGCTATGGTGATAGTTACGCCACTGGTGTCACATTCATTTCATGTATGACAATCTTCATACTGGCTTATATAAAAAAAAAAAGGAGTAGTGTAAAGAGAAATGATAACAAAGTGCATTGATCCAAAGCAATATGATGTGAGCACACAATGTTGCCAATAACATGAAATCTGCTTGCTGTGAGATGCTGCATTTTGCTTAAGTGCAATACACTGTGATAAGAAACTGTTCTGTTTTGTTTTTCCAACATTGTCAACGCATGCAAAATGGGTATATAGTCATGCATGGTCCTTTTTGGATGTAACAATCTTTAGAAACTCTGGCTCTTCAGCAAGGTGCCACTGGAGGTAACTTTAAAATGTTGCCATCTATGTTTTATTTAAGCATCCTTGTTTCTGCAGCTGAAGAAAGCGAGTAGCATGCAATATATATGAAAATGGTCTCTTGAGCACCATCTTGTGGCCAAATTGGTTTGTAAAAGCTGGGTGTGGGTGTATTTATATATTATGTCTCTGCAGACACACATTTGTTTTCTCTTCATCAGCAACAGATTCCTGTTACTCCTCCTTCACCCATGTATCTCATAGATACATAGCAGAGCAGGGGTAAGTAAACTACAGCCCTGCAGCAACAAATCCGTACATGCAATGCCCAATGCCTAACAAGATTTGTAATCAGCAGTTGGAGTTTGCCTACCTTTGGCATAGAGTATTTAAATTTTTTGGAAACATTTTAATTAAAACAAATTAAAAACTACATACAGCACATTTAGTGTTTTAACATATGTGCACAATAACAGCTCTCTTAAAAAGCAAAAAACAATGCTGGTGCATCTTGTCCTCCTCTGATCTCCTACAGTGACACCTCCCAATGTGATAACATTACCTTCGAGTTTGAGTTGACCATGAGTTTGACCCAAAGCAAGCCGTTCGAGAAAATAAACTATTGAGATTGTTCACTGCCATAGAAATTAATTACTAGTCATGCATTTCCTGGCTTCTGAACCATGATCAGATGGCTTGGAAGAGAGCATAAGAAATAAACAAACACTTATTTCCTATACTCCTCAGCTCCATCTAGTAGCCAAAATGTAAATTTACATTATATTAATTCAACCAGAAAATATATCTAAGAACATGTTTTTGCATCTATTTGCACAGAACAAACATTCAGAAAGATTTATAGGAGAATTGGCTCTGTGAAATGTTAATAAATCGACTCCATACTGTACTCCAGCAGGAACCCTAGAGGAATCAAGTTGCAAAACACTGCCTTGTTGTGGCACACCATTCTGATTGCCTCTTGGATTGATGACAAGAAGCTGCACGCATCCTAAAGCAAGAGCCATTGAAAAGAACCCAGCTCCCCAGAGCCTATCCTCATCCCATACCTGCACAGATATGCATTGTTTGCCTGCTGGTGAAGACACTTCAGCATGGCCGATTTAAAGTTCTGGCGTACGGGTATATCAAGCAGTTGGAACGCCGATTGTATTCCTGCTGCATTTCAGGTCAGGTGATCATTTATTGGGTATGAGTGGCTAAAGTATCTGCACACAGTTCTAGCCTGCCACAGGGCTTCCTGGAAACCAGGGTACCTAACCAGGAAGCACTAAACCACCTGGTTCAGCACATGTGCCAGGAAAAGTATACAGGTGAAACTCGAATAATTAGAATATCGTGCAAAAGTTCATTTATTTCACTAATGCAACTTAAAAGGTGAAACTAATATATGAGATAGACTCATTACATGCAAAGCAAGATAATTCAAGCCGTGATTTGTCATAATTGTGATGATTATGGCTTACAGCTCATGAAAACCCCAAATCCACAATCTCAGAAAATTAGAATTATGTGAAAAGGTGCAATATTCTAGGCTCAAAGTGTCCCACTCTAATCAGCTAATTAAGCCATAACACCTGCAAAGGGTTCCTGAGCCTTTAAATGGTTCAGTAGGAATCACAATCATGGGAAAGACTGCTGACCTGACAGTTGTGCAGAAAACCATCATTGACACCCTCCATAAGGAGGGAAAGCCTCAAAAGGTAATTGCAAAAGAAGTTAATTGTTCCCAAAGTGCTGTATCAAAGCACATTCATAGAAAGTTATGTGGAAGGGAAAAGTGTGGAAGAAAAAGGTGCACAAGCAGCAGGGATGAC
>NW_017306585.1:1334290-1363392 GCF_000935625.1 Nanorana parkeri
TCATACCTGGCACAAGCTGGTGGGAGGGTCAGACCACTCTTGGCCTGCCATAATCAGTCTCAGCTGAAAATGGACACGAGAGCTTTCCGATACTGTTCTGTATCTGCCTAGCAGTGGCAGGACTGCTTAAAATACCAAAACATACTTCAATTAGAAAGTAGAGAGACACGCACACAAAGTTTGAATAAAGGTTAGCAGAGCATTTCTGAACATAACCTCTTTGGACATCTGAGATTTAAAATGGGGTTACATCAAATTACATACAATTATTGCTCAGGTAATATATTCAATTTGCTATTCTTGTCGTTGCACCCTGTACAACCATGGCAACTTTCACACAACTTAGAGTTTTCCACCAAGCCTCGGATGTTTGATAAGACTGAATTTTATACCAGCTAGTAAAATGAATCCATGATTCATCAATCACTGGACTGACTGGGTGTGTTAACTTTCAAAAATATATTAACTAAAAGGTTCTATGAGGAAGCACATTTTAAGCAGATGTGTATAGGAGGAACCATCTCTACTAAGAGGCAGTTGAACTGCAAAAATGTTGTGTTTTTTCTTTCTCCTGTGAGCATGGGACTCATGAACGAGTTTTATCCAATTTTGTGGCTTTAGTGAGAGCCAAAAAAAATACTGACAAAGGTGACCGATTTCAAAAGTCCCCCGTAGCATTTCAGTTGAAGAAACTCTGCTGGGTTATGTTTTTTGTTATGCATTTCTTCTGACTTGTACAGCCTGCCCTCCACTTGTAGATGGCACATCCATATTGTGTGGAGGAGGAGAACACTACATGGCACCCGGATGACTTGTGTAGAGGAAATTTCTTAATTATGTTTCAGTAGTGATTCTGCGAAAGGCCAATTTTTTTTTTTTTTTTTTAATGGAGAATACAGGTTTAGATTTTACTGGAGAAGAACTTATGGCCTTCTTTCTCCATACAGCTGTATCTTATTGTACCTTTGTTTTTAAGTATTTAAGATGTATTTAAGAGTTCTTAATGCCGCAGACAGCTCAATAAGTTATGGCTGTTGCTTAGATCAGAACGTTTGCTTGTACTGTCCAGCCATATTCTGTAAGGCAATTTATTGAAACACTTTGGTGTGTGAAATTGCACTTACCTGGTTTACATAGATAGTAGATGGCCATGGTCTTACAAAATGTGGAATATGCATGTCACCTGGAGGTTTTTGATCATACACAGTTTTTAAAAATAAATTCCTAAACATAAGGGCCTAACCATATGCAGTGTGTTTTGGCCACGTTCTGGTCGGAACGCACTGCATCGCATTGTGGCCAACTCAGTATTTCGTGGGGGCATGGAAGTGAATGGCACTGTAGCCACAGAAGGCCTGACTACCGTGCCATTCACTTCAATGGCCAGCCACGCCCCCACAAAATACTGAGCCGGCCACAATGCGATGCAGTGTGTTCCGGCCAGAACGCACTGCATATGTGGTGAACAGGCCCTTCAAGTGATCAACTGCAAGCCATAATGTTCCATCCCCCAACCTCATCACTGTGACCATGGGAACATACTGATCACTGAAGCGTCAAAACATTTGTACAGCCTATGTGCTATAGTGGGAGGGTGCATGAAACTCCAAGCTGAAATCAATACTCCAAATTTGAATGAGTTTTTTTTTTGTAAATTGTAAAAGCAAACCTGCAGTTCAGGAAGAATCTATATTTGGACACCGGTTTAAACTATAGAGAGCTCTTCTCACCCTACAATGTAAGGTTTCCATATACAGACAATAAAATGTTAGAATGTGCCAGTTCAGACATTAAAGATGAAACTAGCATCCTGGCCAATTGCAGAGGCATTATCTATTTATGTACTGATGCTCTTTGTTTTCCCTCCAGCAACTCAACTTTTGTTATATTTTACAATTTAGGACCCATTCACACCAAGTGCTGTGCTACTTTGTACAGCGGCTGTTGTGTGATACAAGGGTTTTTTTCCCCATTTATTGAAATGTCACAGGTGACATTTCATTAAGTTTTACAGACAGCGAGATGGTTCTACTGCGTTGGCTCTCACTGCTCTGCAAAGAAACTGCATTCATTTTTTCAGCACACACCACCACAATGCAGTGGCATGAATGGTGCCCATCCGTTTTCTTGCATCGGATCTGCACCGGAAAGAATGGCCAGCGTAACCCCAAAGCATCCGTATTTCATGCAGGTATTCAGTAGGTGAATTCCACTATGACTTTTGCTGCCCCGTGGATTGCAGGAAACATTTGAGTGGGAGAGGAAGCAGCAGCACAATGAATCAAGCAGTTGTACTGCAGTGAACATGTGCTAACAAGAAGCATGCTAAAAAGGAGGAAAGCATGAAGATGAGCTCATCAGTACATTGCTTCTGCACTGTCCATTCACAGCTTGGAGGCTGTGGGAGAAGAGATACTTCAGCAGGTAAAAAGAAAAAAAAAAAATAGGTCTCCTGCCCTGCCACATGGACTATGCTATAGACAAACAAATCCTTTGGTGGGTAAAAACAGCTCCCATGTGTATTTAGCTTTTTTCCTTGGAGTTCCTCTTTAAGACCTGTGATATTTTAGTGTATAATCCTACAACCTGACTGATATAAAACAAAGAAAAACACAGCTACAAGTATAAAATGCAATGAATGTATGTTTATTTCTATGTTACAAGAAAGAGTATCAGTCCCTTATTTGTACAAAAATACCTGAAAAGGTTACATTTAGGTTCACAAGCAAGCAATTTACAGTATTAAGCAGTATATTGATTACATGATTTACCTCAACACCTTTGCATTCCCTGATAACTTATTCCTTATGTTACAGTCAATAAAATCTTGCATTACAACATTCTTACGGAGACAGTCTATAAACAAAAAATGCAGGGTCAAGCATAAATCAATGCTCAAACCTGACAATTACTGGGTTCTGTCTTCATGTGACCGAGGACAAATTTCTATCACAGCTAAACAATTGCCTACCATTTTTTTTTTTACTTAAAAAAAATGCCCAAAAGTAAACACTGAAGGCTCAGTCCATTACAAAGCTTGCAAAGAGTAGGAAATTTAAACCCAATTCCATTACAAGTTTGCTTAAAGCTGACCTGTCACATACCCACAGAGAAGGCATTCATTTTGTAGCCTAAGACAATGCCCAGAGTGGTTTGCCAGCAAGTGATATTGCTGAGACTAGTGATTTTGAATTCATGAAGCTTTATTTTCAGGAAATGCTGCCACAAACCCATGAATCAGACCATAAAATTAATTTCTCCACTGCATGTAAATGACATGTCCACTTTAAAATAAATCAAGCAAATATTAACCCCTGGAAAGGCGCATTGGTTCTTCAAACCTCCAGGTATTTAGTGCATTAAGACAAACCAAAAAGTAGAATTGAAAGGGTACACTTAAAATGTCAAGCAAGTTATTCTATACATTAAAATTTTACATACACCGTTAAGTTTCTATGAACAATTCTGAAAATATATGTAAAAAAGTTTGGCATCTAACTGGATGTATTAAGGAATACTACATGACACAACACAAAGAACAAATTGACATGAATCAATCCTGAGCATCCCTTTACATACATTCATTTGATACAAAAATAGACTAAATTGTCCTTCAGCCCCTTGCATTCTCATCCTGGCTGGTGTGGGGTTGAGCAGTAATGCACAAGCAAAAAAAAAACAAAAAACCACAAGAAAATGTGTCAACAGTAACAAAAAACAATATTTTAAATTAAGAAAATGTTTTTTGAAGAAAATATTGCACAATACCTTCCGAAAAAACAGTTTTGAACATGGAGTTGGACATATTAACATAAATCAATCATAATCTTAACCTAAAATTACCTTAATGTAAAAGTATTACAGCCACATCCTATGTATAGTAAAACTTATTCATGTTTAGAACAATGGGCAAGTTTTTAGGTTAGGTTCTCAATAATACAGGCATCAAAAAAGTTACTCAGTTTAATACTCTGTGCTTTGAATAAATAAAATGATATGGGAGAGATTATTCACTGTACCCACTGCACTGGAGAGGATAGGTACAACACAGTACTGAGCTGAACAATTAGGCTGGGTGCACACAATGAAGAAATGCAGTAGTAAGATGAAAACCAGGCACTCACAGGTCTGAGCCCTGGTTCACACCTAGGCGTACTGCATATGCGCGTCTGTCGCGCTTTTTTTTTTAGCAGTAAAAAAAACCGCGCGACAAGCACGCGCTTCCGAGGGCTACTTGGCTGTATCCCAATGGAAACGCGCAAAAAAACCAGCCCAAAGTAGTACATGTACCTTTTCAGGCGTGGGCCTGGCGTGGGCCGTTTTGTAGCACGTTAGGGACGGGCTGAAATACGCCAAGGTGTGAACCAGACCCATTGAATACAATGGGATTTAGATGTTTGAGTGTTTTGTAGAGCGTTCGTCGAGCGTAGAACGCGCTACAAAACGTTCAAGTGTGAACGAGGGCTGAGAGGCCAGAAGTTGTGCAAATTTTTGTGAATATTTTGGTGTAGGTGGGCTGCGGGTGCTCGCCTTCATTTTATTTGATATACATAGGTTTTATAAATATAAAAAGACACTTTATACAGGCATACAATATACTTTTGCTACATGATCAGTGAATGGATTTAAAATTACATGTAATATATACATTTACTGTAACAGTCTACACTTAGTTTTAGTTTATGTTGAAAAGTGAAAAGTAACCAGAAAAAAAAAAAAATTTATAGTGACCAGTTCCTCTGTTATTCACCGATTGGATACTATGGGCAACAATAGCACAATGTTCCACTTTCTCATAGTATAGATATTCTATTGTGTGCTTGTAGAGTGATGAAACAAATAAACCTATAAAAAAAGAGCAATCTGGAGGTTGGCATTGCTCGCCACTTTTTGAAAAGGCTAGTTGTCTGACCATCATGCCGATTTGGCTTTCTTAGCAACCGGGGGCTGTAAAAAAACAAAAATATGCAGAGCGGGAATTTTGATTTTGCTCAGAGTTCACAGGCTGCATGCTTGCTCTAGATCAGAGACTAGATATTTTAACTGGAAGCAGCCAGGCAAATAGCATTTTCACAATGTTGTCTGGAAGTGCAGCTTCCATATTTCTCTTAGCTTAGTGAGTGTTAATGGGAACCTCCACTATTTTTTAAATCCAATTTTAAATACTGAAACCCTAACATTGGGCACTTCAAGGTCTCTAAAGCACTGAAAGGCACTGCCAAAAATATGGAAAAAACAAACAAGTGAATAATGTATTGACTAACCACAAAACGCCTCAAGATTGTCAGTGTCAGAGTGCAATATTTGTACTGTGCTGAAGAAATATGAATTTTTTATAAGATGTTTTATTTTTAGGAGAGCTTTCAAGAGCTCAAATAATGATTCTGGAGTATTTTTATTAATAAGGGAAACAAAAAACAAAAAAAAGTGATTTCTGCGTTTAGTTTATTGCCCATCTGACATATCCATAATGCTCACATTATAATGGTAACACGTGGGTCTTTCCACAATTTTGTTACTGAAGCATCGGAAGTGGAATTCTATTTTATTCTTTAAGAGGAGCCAAAACTACCCTACTGCAATGTCTGATAAATAACGATGGCAAAGTTGTTAGCATCCATCGTCCGGTTTACCAACACGGTTTTCTTTCTGGTAGCAGGTCACTCCTTCCCAGCTGCCTGGTCCTTAAAAAGCTCATACAAGCTATACCAATTATTGTTGCCATCTCTGGCATCTTCTGTCTACACTTTAGAAGAGGGATATAGAAAGGTGGGACACCAACATCTTTGTTAAAATTGATTTGTTACTGGTAGGAGGTCATCCCCAAACACAAAGTTTATCCAAAGCCATTTCCCCTGTTTTGGAGTGATGAGGGGTTAGAACCCCATCATGTTTTTAATGTCTGTCCTCTAACTGGAGAGTTACCCTGTTTGTCCTGGAGACCATCCCAGTTGTTACTGGAACAGAAAAAGAGGTAAGTTTCTTACATTGGACACTTGTTCTGCTGACAATGGGCTAATGCTAGCCATATACTTTTTCTATTTTTTTGTGGTCTGAAAAAACAGATGCCTCCATCCACACTTCTGAGCATTGATCGAGGAATCTCCTGCTGTTTCCTTGTGCCGGTGGCCACTGTCAGAATACACAAGCAGTGCTTGCAGCTGATTGGAATATGTTCGTACAAATGGTGATGGCAGCCAATCGGCTCCTTGAATCTTCTGATCAAGGCATGCCGGCTGGAAGGTAACAGCGGAACCCACTACCAATGTCGGCCAGTTCTTCATGAACCGAAATTCACATAGTGTATGGCCAGCATAAGAGAGGAATTCCCCTACTTTGAGCTTGTGCCTCAAGAAAGAAGTGAAGGAAAATCCTATTAATGGGACAGAAAAAGGAAACCCCCCCCACCCCCCCCACAGATGTGTTACTACTGTATCCAAATGTAAAAACCTTAAGATCTACTTTAGGCTATAAATCCTATGTTTAAGCCAAGAGGATAAAAGGCACATACTGTCATATGCATGTTCGGAAACAAACTATCCAAAATACACATGAGCAACATGACACATGTGAGCATCTGCACAGTGTGTCTGCCCCACCACCTCCCTGCTGCAGCATTCCCAACTGTATAGACTAGTCAATTGGCATTGAAGCAGAGATGGGGTATGACATCATACCCCTATTCCACATGACAGCATTTAGGTTTGGTGATTGGCTGCTCAAACCAAATACTGTAACATAAGGGAAGTCATGTGCTCAATTAGTGCAGAGTGGTGGAGAGGGAGTGTGACTATAAATGCCAGGGATGCCTCTTTGCCTCAAATGGCCAATGGTCTAAACACTTGGTTCTCAACTGGTGGGTCGTGACCCCATGTTCAGTGAGTTGCCACATGCCTTCCACTTTTCTAGGCGAGAGGCTCCTCTGCCTCCCCCTAGCGCAGCACTGTCAGTTCTTGCGCCCAGCAACGATTCAAAATGTGTTGCCCAATGCTAAATGTCCGCTTGAGGTGGGATGGGTCCATGGCCGCAAGGTAGCTCCATCCATTAATGCATTGCTTACAGCTCCTTCACGTGTTCTGCAGAGGTGCCTGGACCAGAGTGACATCACATTCTGGCTCCTGGCACCTCTACAGGGCACGCAAGGGAGCTGTACAGGCAATGCACATATGGATGGAGCTCAGTCACAGCACAGCAGCCCCAACTGGACCCTAGGCTGAGGATCCACTCCAGTTCTCATAAGGTAGGAGACTGCGAGGATATTAAACTTTTTTTAAATTAAATATTTTTTGGAGTGTGGCTGTGCGTGTGGTTTTGTCTGTCGTTGTGTATGCATGTCAGTGTTTGAGGGCCCGTTCACACTAATACACTGCGTTAATCGCAGTCCCATGCGATTAAACACAGTACCATGCAATTGCACCTACCATACATTCTGGTGTGGGAGGTGCGTTGGGTTGCCATTCATTTGAATGGTACCCTAAACACACCTTGTGCACCTGCACTGGAATGCGCGGTACCCTAATTCCGTGCATTTCTTTGCAGCGTGTATTGGGTTGCGTTTTAATGGCCAAGGACAAATATGGGTCTTGAGGTTGCACAGGTTGAGAACCACTGGTCTAAACTACATGATTGAGAGCTCCCTACTTTTTACATGAGCCTTAAGTGGAATTCTAGACCCTTTTCTGCATGTTTAATTCTGGGTGCGATGTGATCCCCTGCTTGGATTTTTCTTCCCCAGACCCCCGAATCACCCGGACAATAAATGGTCAGCATTAAGGAAACCAACCCTAATACCTCGTCAACCAGACACTATAAAAACACAAAATGCCAAGCTGGATATTGGTTAGGTTTCATATAAATGCAGGTGTCAATGTTTGTCATCTTTTATGCATACGCATCTTTAACACTGGACAAGTCCTTTAACTGTACTCAAAATTCTAAATTCACAATATAAAAAAAGGTATAGAAGCATTCAAAGTACTAAAAACAATTAATCTGGTTAATAAGGAGTTTAGACTAGCTGCTCGAACATACAAATCAAGTTTTAAATCCATGACCAACTTGACTGATCACATTTTCAAGTATCTGAAAGCTATAAATCTTACTTTCTCCCTTTCTTCTCATTTACCTAAACTGCTACTACATGTTAATAAGCTTAAGTCTGCCTGTACAGGTATAGAATATTTTTACTACAGCCTTGAGGTGGTATTTCATAAAAAAACAGTAGGGCTATCGTACATTAAGGGGAAGACTACCGCAGCACTGACGTTAAATTGGAAAATTGTAATTGAGAATTCAAATGTGCAGCTATTGCCAGTCACTCAAATAAATCCCTCAGCAATTACTTCAATATCCAGTCATGCTGCATGCTCCGTGTCATCAGATTATACCATGGACTAACACAGGACCTTCAACTTGGTAGAATAATTTATAGTAGTCACCAAATTCCACTTCAGCCACAATTCTTGGCAGAATATCTCAATTATAATTACCAGCTGCTGTGTAAACACTCATAATATCCATATTAGGTAATAAAGGTAACTCGTCAGTGGAGAAGTATGGGAGCAACTACTGCTGGCATAAAGGTACAGATTTTAGGGCTAACATGCTTACTCTTTTCACTACTTGGTGAGTCACTGACATGGAGCAGGCATGTGTGCATATGGTAGTTGAATTTCATGTGACAGCACTAAGAAGTAGGTAATGAGACAAACGAAGCCTGGAACTTGCACCTTGAAAAGGGAGTTAACAATGACATTGAATGTGCTCCATTCAATACCCTTTAAAGAGAGTGCTTGGCAGCTATTGTTCAGATGCATACAAAAGCAGCATGTATTCACTTTTCAATCTGTTCTGGGCACACCAGGTTCTAGATAGCGAGTACAATTTTTAAAAATGTCTTTCTATAGGAGACTGCTTCAAACAGCTTTGGTGACGTTAGTCTGGGGAAGTTAAACACGGATCTGTGCGTCACTTTAAAGATGCTAGCAGGCTTCAGTACTTGAAGCATTTAGGAAACCAGTAGGTTAAATAGTGCCAGTCAGCACTTCCGTTAAAATAACTAATCACAAGAACATTTCCAGCAAGTACAAAAATGCCATGTCCCCGTCAAATCCTGCAAGCTCAACTGGAAGTGTTATCTTCCTTCCCATATGAAATGGAGATGAACAGTGGAGCAGGGAGAGGAAGTGTGTTATTTACAGGGAAACCAGCCTTACAAAAAACAAACAAAAAACCTAACACTATAGCAAGCACCTCCTCTTAGGACTAGTAAAAATATATTACATTGTGTTTGCGTTAAGATACACTTTAAGATTTATGTTCCACCTCTTCAACAAAGTTGCCTGAGAGGTTTGCAAATCCTTAGTAACAGCTATATGCTATAGCCCATATGTATGAGGAAAAGAGAAACCCCAGCCAGAAACATTTGGGACAGAACAGGGAAAAGTTAACCCCTTCGTGACTGACGACGTACAGTGTACGTCGCCAGCATCGGAGCTGTTTAAACAGACTCCCGGCGACTTTTGCCACCGGGACTCTGTTTAGTAAGCAGCGTTTTAACTTCCTGTCCTGTTTACAGTGCTCATTGGAACAAAAGTAGTGTCAGGAAATCTCTCCAAAGCAGACAGCAAACAAATGCAAAAGGTCCTTCTCCCTGCTATCAAACAAAAATAAAGTTTGGATCATCATCACTTTAAAATTCATGAAGCCACATAAATAAAACACAGATACACTACAGATAAGTTCCATTACTCATGTAGCTTTTGTCTTATTTTGTAATGGGTATAGTGGAAGGAATTTCTTTGTGATGGTAGAAAGGTACATTGTAAATAAACAAACGTGCATATACCACATACGAACTCATGTTTTCCATTTGATTCCGAGATTTCCTACATTTTTAAATAATTTAATTTTATGTGTTCAGTCATGTTAACATACCCATTGCAAACGGTGCATTTATCCTTGGCTACCTACATTACCATAACTTCATTCATGTTTGTATTTACCCATGTGTAAGCCTGCATATAAATAGGGTAATACTGTTTTTGGATGCAACACATTGAAGCATAGGGATGTTTGCGAAGGTTGGTCTTTAATATGGTTACATTTTTAAACAACATTTTTGTGTTGGTTAGTGGAGAAGGGTTAGAAGCAAAATCAGAATTTTAGTGCAGCCTGAATAACTGGAGATTTCTCCCTGTCCCAGAGACCGATTAAAGGAAAAAAGTGAGGGGGGGAAAAAATGTCTCTACGGGGGACAGAGCCATCAACATTTTTGTTGTGAGTTGTTAGGAGATAGAACCCTGGGAGCATTTATTGCCTTCTGTGATTTGTACTGGTGACCCCTATTCCCCTACTTTATACCTGTGTCACATAGATAAAAAGTAATATACCCAAAAGTCAGACAAAAAATAAATACATTGGCGTTTGGCTTTAAGGTTTGACAGACTAGCCTTCAGTTTTACATACAAGCCCAATATTCCAAGAGATAAAAAAAACAAATAAATGCTCCAGACGTCCATCTGCTAATTTGGCTTTATTAACAGGCATCCCAGAAGAGTTTCAAGCTTGCTTCGATTGGTGACTTTCACGAAACAAAATTAGCAAATGGTTAGCAACTTGCATTGTGTTATTTGTGATGAGTTAATAGTACTATTTCCCCCACACACACAATTTTTCCTTCATACTTTAATGGACCAGACCACATACAGATTTGCCTTTATTGTTTTAATGGCAACAAGATAGGCCCAACAACACAATATAGCAATAAAAGCTGGATATCTGAGGCTTTGTGCCCCTCTGACAATACTTAAAATGATGATCTACACATTCAATGAGGAATTTATCAAAACTGGAGCAGCTGTGCATAGCAACCAATCAGCTTCTCTCTAGTTTGTTCAGTTAAGATTTGAAAACAGAAGCTGATTGGTTGTCATGCACATCTACTCCAAAACACTAAGCGGTCCATTTATAAGTGATTTCACACAACGGTCACAGAATTTTCCAAATAAACTCAGACTCTTGCGTGAATCTTAGGTGAGAAAATTGATATACCCCTAAGCTTTTCTGTTAATTCACAGTTCAGTGGGTTGAATGTATTAAAAAAATATAAATGAAATAAAAATAGCATAATTGGTGTACATCAGTTTCTTTAAATTGTAGTTAGACTAATATGACCCAACTGTGTGACTGTGGAGAGAAAAATAACTGCATACACCCTACCCTTTAAAATACAAATTACAGAATATAATTGAGTATTCTAAAGAGGGCAATAATTCAGTTTGCCGCAGATAGTGAGGGAACCACTCCCATAGTAATGCAAATGTCTGTGCTCAACATTTGAAATACACCGATTAATGACACTACCTGCTTTTCACTAAGGCATACATTTCATATACAAGCTCTGTACATGTTTGTAATACATGGTCATCCAAAGCACTACAGACTGTACATACATGCAATACAAGGTTCTTCTATGTAGCACAAGGTTCTTCTATGTAGCACAAGGTTCTTCTATGTAGCACAATTAGATTTCCTGCATTGCCAGAGCACACATTAGATTCCTCTTTCTAGTGAAAGGGGAGTGAAAGGGGAGTGAAAGGGGAGTGAAAGGGGAGTGAAAGGGGAGTGAAAGGGGAGTGAAAGGCTTCTGCAATGGTGTTTACAAACTACTCATTTATAACCCAGGTCAAAAGATGGGAAATATGATTGGAAAACAAACCTCAGTCTCTTTATACACAGTAAATACAAAAATGATAAAATGAACTAGCCATGAATGGCAGTAAACCAGCAC
Organism: Nanorana parkeri; assembly: GCF_000935625.1. Taxonomy (NCBI): domain Eukaryota; kingdom Metazoa; phylum Chordata; class Amphibia; order Anura; family Dicroglossidae; genus Nanorana; species Nanorana parkeri. The sequence continues at coordinate 1,346,082 of NW_017306585.1, forward strand.
GCTGTGCCCATGGTTTGTTTACAATGAATTTTGCAGTGAATGCTACATGTGGTGGTGGTGGTGTAAGAGCACATCTATTCATTGGTCTCGTAAGGTCACAAAACATTTAGCGGTTAGTCTGTTTCATGTACAATGCAAGACACCACCACAATGGAATTCTTATGATGCTAACAAATCCATGACTCAGAAAACCAGATTTTTCACAAACATACGCCATTAATACCCTTCTGGCAGCCATGGCATCTTTTATAGGACAGCTAATTTGCCACTGCCTTTTTCATGGCACATTCAGACTTGGTAAATGACATGACCTTTATTATACAGAATATGGCTAGGCATTAAAACATTTCAGTTACTTCAGCTAGTAGAATAACCTAGCTATACAGGCACATTATAGTGCGCAGAAATGCAAAAGATGGAGGAAAATGCATGGTTGCTCTTTGCAACCAATCTCTAATGCCTCTTTCTAATCTGTACTAAAGCATACACAGATGGAATCTATTTGGGATCTCTAATCAAAAAAGGCAATTTTTATTTTGTGCAGTTTTTAATACGTTACCTCCATTTTGATAGTCTAATACAACAGTTTGATTCAAGCTTTCAGTTTTAATTTTAAAATACACGATTGAGACAAAATGAAGAAAATCCACACATATTGTCAAGAAATGCTAAACTTTCCATAACACACCTGGATCAAATGCTTACAATTCTTCGTTTGAAGCACTATTTAGGTGTGTAAAACTGCCCCACTGTACTTCACTGAATTCTTTAAAAAAAAGAAACTGAAAAAGGAAAAAAGTACATTTGGCAACACCAGCATACTTCACAGTACTGCCCTGGTCAATAGGTAGTAACTAGACAGAACAAATTACAAGTAAAAACTGGAAAAAGTGTAAAATGATTAATTACTAGGCACTAGATACAAATGCAGAGAGGTAACAGTCAACATCATTTTTAACAGTCACAGTCAACATATAATCAAGTAGAGATAAAGGGTTTAAATAGTCAAGAATGTAAAAGGTTCTTGATTTTAAACCTAGTTTGTATCGGTAAATATTAAACATAGGAAAAATTATAGAGGGGTTAACAGTTGAAATTTCTGTTCCAATGTGAAAACTAAAAATTAGATGACTGACACTAAAGGTCAGTGTCCATTTATGTCAGCAGGCATTTGTTTTTGTTTCTTTTGTATGCTTTTTACCAGACAAAACATTTTTTGGCCATCACAGTGGAATCTGTCTAGCATGTAATCAAGAAACAGGCCAATGTTTGAATAACCTTGCTCTTTTTATTAAGTACATGCATACAATTCTTAAAGTTAATACACTCCTAAACATGAGCAACAGCTAAAGCTTCCATGTATCTGTTTTTCAAGGTGATGTTTTTTTGTTTATTTTTTTGTAATTTGTCTCCTATACCTAAATTATCCGAATAGAGAGGCATAGTCACCTAAAATATTCACCTGAAACGAAAGGTGGAAAGAGCAGGATTTCTCAGAATTTTGGGAGCTTTAGTATCACTTCACAAAACAAACTGTTCTAAGCAGACAAGTAATACATTTTACCAATACAGAATAGAGACTGAAAACTGGTAAAAAAAAACGATACTAGTCACAGGATTCCCCCCCCCCCCCCCCCCCACACTAGAAAATAAAAAACAAAAGTTTCTTCATTTTATACAAGGCAAATACATGGAATAAAGTAGTGACAATGTGCTCCATAATCAAAAATACAGTGTTTCTATACTGTAGTTGTATAGTACAGCTGATATGCTTCAAGGAAACTTTGTTACGGTCATGATGAATTCCCAAGTAAATCTAGCACTGAATTTTATTCTTCTGTTAACAGGATCTGTTAGAATTATTAAACTTGATTCTTTAAACCTGTCCTATATTACAACAAGATCCCAATAAAAGCATCACTGTAATCCCCTTTAGCAGTGGTAGCTTTACGGGTGTTTGAAACACTACAGAAAGAATACAAGTACAAAAAACAGAAAGAATTTAAAAACTTTTTGTTATTCCAGGTTGACCTTTTTCACAATACTTGGCATATTCTGAATGGCCATGGTCACCTTGCCCTCCACTGCATGATAACAATGACTTCCTGATAAACAAGATAGGATGACTAGACAAATAGTTCAGACATTTATGCATAGTTATAACTACAGACTCAAGCTTAATAGGACAGACATAACAGCCATTTTGCTTTTGGTGGATAGAAAGAAAAAAAAAAAAAAAACTGGGTTTGCTGCAGTTTCCAAGTAAGCTTCTAAAAGATGCGTGCAGGTGTCAGGAGCACAAGTCTCGTCAGAAAGTTCTTGATTGTTTCTTCTCCGTAATCATTTTAGGTTGTAGCATATGACAGTTTTTCAAACTGTTTGGTGATTTAAATGCCACACTAGCCCCTTTACAAAAGCTGCAAACCATATACAAAAAAAAAAACCCGCAAAAAACGCAAACAAAAACCAAAACAGGAGTGCAAAAATGTATTTCAATTTTTAAAAAAAGTAAACACACCAGTCTTGTCAAGATTATTCCAGGGCAATAGTCCTTATTCCCACCCTTTTCTTGCTAAGCAATCTTCCAATCATTTGCAAGAATATTGTTCAAGGCTTTTTTTTTTCTGGAAAGCAGCCCAGCCTAAACATTTCCAGCCGTTTTGAATTTAAGTTTTTCAGTCTACAAACCACCCCATCTAATTAGATAAAAGCATGGGAGGTGCTTGGCTGATCTGCAAGAAACCAGCCAATTGTGATAAATTGGCACCAGTTAATTAATCCAGAGTCAGAAGGTGCACGTTTAAACACAAAACTCTATACCCCCCATCATAACACGGTCATCCCAGCATTACGGTTTCCAAATAGTCTTTTCTTGAATGTCATAAGGCCACTATGATGCAGTGGTGCTTGAGCTTGCAAGGTAGGACTCCTTTGTTTAGCTGATAAAACTCAACAAGCTGAATTAAATCTGTGAATTTGGTATTGCCATCATCAAGGCTAAAGAACAATTGCCCATCATCTTCACACTGGAAGCAAACACAAAGTTCAAGATGTAAAATGCATACTAGGTATTCTAAAGCAAACTTTTCTGTTCAAAATATCAGTAATTGGGCAACAAAATCGATGACTCAGTCCTAGTAATTGAAACTGAAAAGATGAAAAAAAAATCCCACGCAAATTAAAATTGCAAGTACTTTTCAGGCCTCCATTAGAGAGATTTCACCTCAATTGCTGTCCTGGTAACAATGGTTTCACAGGGCTACAACCCTTGCTAACTTTTTATTGCGGTTTATCTTTTTCCTCAATTCCTGTCTGATGAAACCATTGCCACTGTGCCTTTGGAGGGCATCCCTCCAAAAAGGTTCCCATACACTCTACAACCCTCGCAAGACTTTTGTCTTGCAAGGGTTGTAAAGTACTTAATAAAACGTACGATCTGCCCATCTTGGACAGGCAGATCGTACATGCGATCGCAAGCCGGCCCCGAGGGGCAGGCTTCCGATTACCGCAATGCTGAACGGGCAGCGTGCGCACACCGGCCCGTTTGGCAGTGATCTCTCGATCATGTTAAAAACTAGCCGAAAATCGTACGATCCTCGGCTGGTTTTCCAACATGCTTGATATACAAAAAAGTAATGCGACCGTACATTAGAACCGGTCGCACCCCTTCCATACACTGCACGATTCTCGTACGATCGCGGGATGTCACGCGATTCTCGTACGAGAATCGGGCAGTGTATGGGCACCTTAATAGAGACCCAACAAGCAGTAAAAATGTCTGATCCTCTCCCATTCCCCGTAGGCATAAACAATGAAATTCCAAGTACTGATACTATTAAAAAATGTAACACAAGTGTTACAAAACTGACCAAGAAGCATATGTTACGTTTAGTGAAAAGCACAATTCAGAACACTTCAGTAAATCCAGAGATCTAGGAAGCAAAGGTTTGATGCACATCATGACTTAGTCCAGCCTATCCTGCCCTACTTTTATCACGTTATGTAATGTGATGCCTCATTAACCAATACGGAGTTAGTATAGGGCAGGGTTAAGTTCAATGTTTACAGATAACTTAACTCTTCTCTCTTCTGTTCGTATGTTCCTTGCATTAGATTGGCTTTTTGTGTTGGGCATCCCTACCAGTCTGAGCCAGTGTACAGAGAATAAAAGGCAGGTATCGGATCAAATTCAGGTAATTTCCTGCTTCCATTTGAAAAAAAATACATTTAGAGGTGTAACACTGAACACAGAACTGTAAATTGAATCTATTAATGAATGCAGAGCTGCATTCATTTGTGTAATTTATACAACGCTCGAGTTTAATTTCAACAACATAGCACAAATTGCATTATGGGCCTGGATGCATCACTTTTTGTTCAAGAGGACAGCACGTTTTAACATTGACCATGGTGCCTTCTGTAGGCCAAAAACTAGTTATTGACACCAATATAAACCAAACTGCACATGATAAACAGTGGAAATACAAATAATTCCAGAAACCTATGCACAATGTCATTTATTATAGGAAGCTCTACTGCGAAAGCTAGCGTGTGCATCTTGAAAGCTGAAATTATACGATGTGCACAGACAATCTGCGATGTCAAGTTCAGGAATGCAAGTTAACGGATTTTCCATTGCAAAGCAAGTCATTATTTTTCCATAGTTCCTTGTTTTAAAGCACTATCCTACATATTAACAAAAAGGAACAAGAGAATAAATCAGATGAAGTGGAAGGAGGAAATGCCATGGATATGCAATACTTACAGGTAAAATCTGGAAATGCTTTATTTTCTGGTGATGACACAGTGTAAGCACAAATGCCTTTGGATTACTTTGACTGTCTCGTAGGAGAAAAAGTCTGAAAATAAATTTGGTCTAATCATTTTTAGTTAAAAAAAATTACAACATATTACATGTAAAATGTTTGTACAGCCAAATCTATAGAAAGGAAGGATTATAATCCTCAACAGTCTCCACTGGGGAGATCCTGCCCTCCTGGTGACCATGTTACAGGGATGGAAAATTCAAAGTTTGAGTCACCAGAAGTCTCCATTTAAGAGATATAAATTTACATCAGATCTGGTGACAACTGTCGGAGGAATTTCCCTCACTTTGTAGAGATTTCTTCTCACTTTCTGTAGTGACTGACTGCATTTTAAAGAAAATTTTGCAGATGGGGATTTAACCCCTCTACATTTTGGCTGTACACTTTTAAAAAAGTGTACAAACACATTTCTCACAAACGTATTCACTCATTATAGATCATATATTAGAAATAAAACTTGGGTCTTTAGAGGAGTGGTTCAAGTAGCAGTTTATATTTGAGCATATAGCAGACAACCGTCAGACTCCTACTTTTAAAGAAGTAGTTAAAACTGAAATATGTTCCTTTATATCTACAGCCAGTTTTTTTTTTTTTACAGTTTGGGGGTTGAGTGGTAAGTATACCATTTCTCAGGTTTGTATCTGCTGTGTGTACCCGCTGGGGAGAGTCAGCCCCTCTCACCCATTTATCTTAGTGACCACTGTCACCTGAAAAGGGAGGTTTTTCAATGACAACTGTCCAAGATTCCTCCCAACTTTGGAGAGAGTCATTCCCTACTCCATCCAAAGGGAAGAGTTTTGGCTTAGATGCACTTTAGTATGTACTATATTGCAAAGAGAATTGCATAGCCTCAATGTTGCTGTTTTAAACATTAATGCAAAGACTAACGAGTATCAAGAGGTGGAGAGCATAAACATTGAAAGATATGCCCACCAGGGACAGAAATGGTGCACTGAACTCCACACTAAGATCCACTTACGTGGACGTATATCCAGATAGCTCATGGTATGTGGGTTGTTACATCATGAATTAGAATGCAGAGTCACGGACAAGGTTAACCAAAATTCACAAAAAAAAAAAAAAGGATTTGTGGAGGAATGTGGGGCCAGGATATAATATTTTGATATTTGCATACTCAAGAGAAACTCAACTCCGGAAGCTGTGCCCAAAAGTGTTAGGCAGAGGGCAAAAGAACTAGTCACCAGTATTACCCGTGGTTTCCCTGAAGCTGATTTTTTTTTTCCATTTTGGCACAGGCAGGTTTTGCTTCCTCCTAATCTGAGACTAGCAGTGAGAAGCAGCAGCGACTTAGTTTCCACACTGCAGATATACATCCATGAGGCTGTAGGTACTAAGGCAACTCACGCTTCAGATACTTTAGATCTCGCACAGCAGATATACACCTATGAGGCTACATGCACCCTCACATGCCAAGAAGTACTTTGTCATTTTTCAGGGGGAAATCAAGACCAACAGGTACTTTTTTGTTACAAGCAGTAAATAGGCTTTAAAGGGCAGGTTCACACCATTTTCCGGACCAGAACTGGTCTGGAAAATGGTGTGAACCTCCCGCAGTGTGTGCATTCCAGACCAGACAAAATGAGACATGCAGTATTTTTCTGGTCTGGAACAGCCTGTTGGTGTGAACAGAGGCCAGAAATAGCATAGGGATACATTAGGATGCATTTTGGGTCCGGAAACAATATGGTCTGGTGATGAACTGGATGTGGTGTGAATGGGCCCTAAAGCCCAACGCCAACTCCAGGCTAACAATTAGCCTCCTCCCCAACAGTTAAAGAACATATTGCTTGTTTTCCTAGGGAATTAAGCAAAACCGAGTAATACTCGCCTTATCCCATGGTCATGTGGCTGTTTGCCTTTTTACTCTCCTCAGTGCTGAAATGTAAGCTGCCAATCCTAAATAACGCACAATGCAGGTCTAAAAGCCACATGATGGGCAGATGTGGCCGCTAGTCCTGCATTGAATCGGATTACATCTGTGAGATGGCAACAAAGTCAGTTCAACTTTTACTGTGTCCGATCATCACCTTAATCAGTTGGGGAAGTCTACAATTGTAATTATTCCATCGCTGCCTGGAGTTTTAAAATAAGTTTTTAAATTACCTTACTCAAGTTGGGTCCTAGCATTTTTTTCTCACTCCTGTGGACCTCATTGTATTTACAGTATAGATCAGAAGGCTGACAACTCTGCTCAATGTTTTAATTGTACACCAAAAACGTTTCTATTGAAGTTATGGGATGTCATTAAGCACCACCGCTATCACTTATCTTCAGCTAAGTGGCAGATGTACAGAAACTCGTGAAAAACATTGGGAGTTCTCATCTACTATTCAGGCCTTTAAATAACCAGCAAAGATCAGTGAGTTGTACTGGCCAGACATTTTAAGCCTTTTTGTTTCCCAAAATGAATTTCAAGTGACTGAAGGAGATATAGATATATACACACACACATTTTTTTTTTAAATCTTACCCATCCACAAGCCCTTGTTGTTTAATGATCGTTTGCGATTCCTCTCTAGATATTCTACCATGGAACCAAGGTTGTGTCCTATGAATAACTAAAAAAAACAAATAGTTTGCAGTAAAAAGCAGGACAATTGAACCATTTAAAAAATAAAATAAAATGAAAGGTTAAGTTACCTGTGCTAAGTGTAGAAGGATGAAGTGGACTTTGGCTTCCTAAAACATTCATCCGTGAACTGCGTTTCTACAAGACAAAATACATCTAATGAGCCTAAAAAGCACAATCAAAATAAAATAAAAAACACAGCAACAACATTATACACAGAACACATCTAACAATATACACAAACACCTGCTAAAAAGTGGATATAGGAAGAGATAAATTAAATTGACCAACTAGTTTAACTTATCCTAGAGGCACTGTATTGTCCTATCAAATGTGTTATATTTTCGGTTTACTTAAATAGAACATGAGCAGAAAGGCAATACCAAGGATAAGGTCTTATCAGTGTGGAAGCTGGATGAGAAGCAGTTTCCTAAATGGGAAAGCTCAAGGCCAGGGGTATCCAAACTCTGCTGTTGTGCAACTACAAGTCATATAAGGCATTGCAAGACCCTGACAGTCACAGGCATCACTCTTAGATGCAGAGCCAGGATAGCTTTGATGTTTTTTTTCCAAGGGCTGTGCTACCAAATATTAATTGAGGGTGCCAATAATTTTGTCCAGTCCATTTTTTGGAGTTTTGCGTGGAATGTTTCAGATTTGTTATGACACAACAGTTGAGGAAAAAAGCCAAAACAAAAGAAATAAACATGAGAAAGCCTAAACATTTGTAATTCCAACAATTTTCTGCTTGAAGTAGTGCATTATCTGACAAATGCAGGGGTGCCAATATTTTTGGCCATGACTGTAGATTACCGTACATACTCGAGTATAAGCCGAGATTTTCAGCCCATTTTTTTGGGTGAAAAGTGCCCCCCTCGAACAGGAGGAAAATTGTGCCATAATTTGGGGAGCACTTTATATTGAACACTGGACTTTGTTTTACTACTGTGGATTTAAGGGGGGAAGATATTATTTTTATATTAAGCGCAGTTTTTTTTGTTCTTATGTTGCGAGTGGATTTGTTCACTATTGCACTTGCGGCTGCTTTTATTTTTTTTGTTGGCAAGGGTAAGATCGCAGATTATATTGCTTTATTGTTCTAGTTCCAACTTTAAATTAATGAGTTGAAACTGTTTTATGCGTTTCCTATATTTTGTCATTTGACAAGCGACCCAATTTTGAGCCTAGAAATATTTATTAAAAGTCAACAATTTGTCAATTTAATGTACATCAAGGCTATGGTGAATAGGTTAAAGAACTAGGAGGTAAGCGTTTTTTCCCCTTAGTTCTCGTTAGGGTCATGGGAGGACATTTACTAAATCTGCTCCCGTGACCCAAATCTCGGTATATTGCGAGCATACTGTGCACCGCAGCCGGGACGGAGCGACAATATTGTCGTGATCCACCCAGCTGAGTGACAGCTGGCTCTGCCTATCTAGAGGCAGAGCCAGCTATGCCTGCCCCCTCCCCTGTTCGTTCCTTCACTCAGCGTTGGAGGATCGGAGAGGGGAAAGGGAGAATCCCTGCGGGGAGCAATGACTGACAGTCACCGCTCACTGCAGGGAGACGATTGGGAAGTGAGCGGATCAGCTGCATGTTTCTGCTCACTTCCCGATCAATAGAGCCGACCTGTGACAGCTTCTTTGTCACAGGTCGGCTACAACTATGAGGATGAGTGGAAATCACTCACCTCATAGTTCTCTTTTAATTACTTCCAGGCCGGACAGTCAGTTATAGCAAGAGGCTAATATCTAGAAATCTAAAATATATGCAACTTATTTGCACATGGCACCAACCTATGCATCAAAGACTACACATTTCAAGGCACTAATCTGCAGAAAAAAAAATAAAAAATCATGTTTGGAATAGCATTAATTACACAAACAAGAAAACACATTAAACTAAAAACTGCATTTTTTTTCTCCCCTTTCTCTGATTATAAAAAACTAATTTAGGGTATTTAAATTTTTTTTATTAAATTGAGGCACCATATGTGAAAATAAGTTTGATGTGAAAAGTGGTTAAGTTGTTGAGTAAACTGGAGCATACCAATAGTTCAAAATGGTCTGATCACAAATGATTTAATTACCCTGGAACTTAACATCACATTTGAATTCATCAATACATTGAACTGTTGAGCAGTTCTGCCAGAACAGCCTGGTACAAAGAATAAATGGGACAAGGCATCTCATTGGAGGCATGGATATCGAGGAACCAGCTAAGTGTTAGATGTCAGGTCTTGCTGGTGGAATGGTTTCCAAACAACTATATTTTACACCATATCCAACACTCCACCCTGAAAAATCTACTAGTCTTCAAACAACTTCAATCCAAAAGCATTTAAAGTAGGGATGCACTGATGCTGATACAAGGCACTCGTGAAAATGCCTTGATACCAAGTGCCGATACTGGTGATTTAAATTTTTTAATCGATTCAGCTGCCTGACCTTGACACCTCAGGGTGGCTGTCTGACAGCCCTTGTCCGGCCATACATCTCCCCAGTGAAACCGTGGTGCACAGTATGTAGCTTCATATTATTCTGCACTGCTGTATAATGGATTGCTAGGATTTGTAGTTCTCAATAGCTGATGGTACTCTGCATTGCTGTATAATGTATTGCTGGGATTTGTAGTTCGTGGCAGAACTATCAGGGTTGCAGAAGTTGCAGCTGTGAATGGGCTCTGGTGTTTCACCACTGTCCTAAAATCATTAGTCTATCGTTTTAGAGAAAATGTCACATGATGCTAAAAAAGTTACCGGTAATTGCTCTCGGCCAATACTTGATAGCATGGATACTTTTACTTTGTGTTGACATCCACTTTAAATTAGGAATGCACCGATATCACTTTTTTTCTAGACAAAGTGAAGATTTGCTGTTACAGGGGACCTCTAGAAATGTCAATTGCCAAAGCAATACACTGAACAATCTACCTTTTTTGTCTAGAATTATTCCTATGAAATAGTGCATTCCGTGGTTTGTGAGGCTGCCTTGACACTACTGTGCATACATCCTCCCAGCAGTATATCTGCAGTGCGCGATCTAAGGCATTGCTGGCCATACACCAATAGAATTTTGTTTGAAAAAAAAAAAAAGGTTTTCAGAGCACTCGGGAAACTATTCCAAAATCAAATGTTTAAAAAAAACAAAACCTCAGACTAGATTTCAAACATTTGTCAAGTCTTTGAACGGTCATTCTGAAAATCTGGTCAGAACATTCAATAATGACATTAAAAGGGAAAGTCCAACAATGTATGGCCAGCTAATATGCTAGTCTCACAAGATTTGGTGTGAGACTTACCAGAACAAAGCACGGCAAATCAGCAATGGGACAAATCAGCTGCTGGAAGACCAGGCCATACTGGTGAATAGTCCTTTGCTCTCAAATGAGCTACAGAGGCAGTTCAGTACTTTTATAGCCACTACAGAATTTTGCACTGAAGTTGGGTAGTATAGCTTAATTTGCTGGCCATACACCTTATAATTATCGTACAATTTTGTCCCGTCATCACACCCTCGTTCAATTTCCCCTCAAATAGCCCATCATGCACAAACCAATGCTGCTTGCTATAATCGTTTCTTAGCAATACTAACTACCATTTGTTTTTGTTTTGCTTGTTTGCGCATGTGCAGTGTTCCTTAACCCCTTCGTGACGGGAGACGTACACTGTACGTCCCGCCACAAAGGGATCAAATGACTCTTCACGTACAGTGTACGTGATGAGTTATTTGCTGCATTAGAGGGCTGGTAACCACTGAGAATCAGTATATGGGCATCCATTAAAGGGTTAACCTTTTCCAGACACCCGATACCTTAATATCGGGTGTCTGAGAGTCAAAGCAGAGCGGGCATGCCAGCTCTGACAGCTCGTATAGATCTCTAGAGATCTCTCTCGATCGTATACTGGCTTTTTTTTTCTTTCACTTTCAGGGATACATAATGTATCTATTCCTGAAAGAAGAATGTTTCAGTTTTCTGATCGTAACGATCAGAAAACCTTTAGTGACAGCTGAATCCTGAACTGCTGCAGTATCAGTGTCACTAACTTATTGGCTGTTCTGAAGTTTGAAGCAGCCTAATAATAATCAAAAATGTATTAATCAAGCAGTAATAGTGAGATTAATTCACAATGACTGCTTGATATAATTAAATAAAATAAGTTTTAAAAAAAGTAAAAAAAAAAATAAAAGGACAAATAAATGACTATATTATTGAATTTTTTTAGCGGTGCTGGTTTTGTAAAAAATACTACAAATCAAAACTGGGAAAAAGTTTTTTTTTTTTTAAACGTTTTTTCCTCTTTTTTTATATTTTATTTGTCCTAGGTGAGGAGTTAGGGCTACATATTTATATCACGTGTGTATCTGTCCTCTAAAAAATAATATATAATGTGTGGGTGCACTTTGTAAGAAAGTATATTACTGACGTGGAAGAATCACACAGCAAAAATGTCAACACGTTTCCGGGCCACGCAGGGTCCCTTCTTCTGGGCGACATAGTGACTATCTGACACGGCGTCATCTGTGTCATCACTTCAAGCACCAACCATTCATCAAGGTCTGTATGCTGCATGGAGTGTAGGTGATTTTTTATTATCGTGTGTAGTGTTCCTGTTGTGACTTTTGTTGTATAAAAAGACCACTAATCCATCGATTTTCGTTTCAACAAAATGTTTCTAGTCTGCCCGATGGAGGAAATTTGGCCAGTTGTACAGCTTTGAGCCAGCAGGCATGTGTGGGACTGCAACAGAGACCACTGCTATCATACAAAGCACATTGGTTTGGCTGTGCACTCTGCTGCCCAGAGACCGGACTCAAACTGGGATCACTTTTATACATGTAGGAAATCTGGAACAGAGTGTTACAAATTGTATAATAGTGGCTTAAAGCGCATTTCCACCTTTGTAAGTGATCTGTGTTTGCAATAATATAGAGGTGCAGGGGCGGTGTTGTGTGTGTGTGTGCGCGCATTGTCATGAGTCAAAGGGCTGTTTTTCACACTTTATTTAATAGACTCTTTCACAGGCCAGATTTCTAGAAATGCAAAATTCCCTCCACAGGATCTTCAATCCTTCTCTCTAAGGGCTAGTTCAAACCAAGAGCGTTCCAGGAGCAGAGCAGTTACACACCGGATCAAAACTGCATCCAATGTATTCCAATGGTATTTTGGGCTCTAGTTCACAGTTCAGTTCCAGAGCATGTAAAAAATAAAAAAAAACTGCATCAAGCCCTATTTTATCTGCTCTGGAACGCATAAAAAAAAGCATGCAAACACCCTGGAACAAACTGAAAGCCCATTTTATATATTTGTTTTCTTACAAAAACATCCCTGAACGCGTAAAAAAAACCGCAGCAAAACCCTGCAGAAACTCATGCAGATCTGGTCTGATGGTGTGAAAAGGCCCTGAGGGTCAGGTTGTTATCTGTAAACTGCAATCAGCTGATTCCTCTCTGCTCTTCTGAGCTCAGTGTGCTGAACCCTCACCCCTCCTCATGAATGAGCACACACACTCGGCTCTGAGGAGAGAGAACTCCCTATGAGTCACCATAACATCTCATCATAGCTCTGCGCTTCGCTTGCACTTGTTGTGTCTGTAGACCTTCTCTCTGATCTCCAGGGCCACATTTACTCTGCTGCCCCAAGTCCAGGTTTCTCAATGTGACCCCCTCCCCCCACCATTCTTGTCATTTATTGATGACTGTTGGAACAGATTAAAAAGACACTGGGGGGGAATTTATCAAAACTGGAGTAGACGGAATCTGGAGCAGTTGCTCATGGCAGCCAATCAGCGTCTTTGTTTGCTCAGGTAAGATTTGAAAAAGATGCTGATTGGCTGCAGTGCAAATCTGCTCCAGATGTTGTCCGATCCCTCCACTGTGCGGTGTCACTGGGATTGTGCAGCATCACCGGAGAATGTGCGGGGTCTGTTGTATATTTAACATCCACCCGTTTGTGTATAATAGGTACACTGTGGATGACTTGGAATGATTTAGTTGAACATCGGGGGGAGGTATATCAGTCTCACAGCACGGTGTAAATCACATTATATATTGTCCGGGGACAGTGCCGAGTGACCGGGAGAGGCGACTACAGTTGGAGGAAGAAATCTGTTATATTTTGTTCCGAGTGATTACTGGAGACAGAATATAACAAATTTCTTTAGCAATCACAACAATCCTCCAACTGTAGTCACAGGTTAAAAAAATAAATAAAATCTCATGGTCACTCTGCACTGCTCTGGGGTAGTGGTACCACTATGAATATTAATGATGCACGTGCATGAGAGAAGCAAAGCATTGTGGGAGGGGGAAAAAAAAAAAGTAATTTTTTGTGTTTTATCCAGGATCTGCATATGCCGGCATCATCTACACTCTGTATACATTGCTGGCATGTTTTTTTTACCACAAAAGGTGGAAAATGTCCTTTAACTACCTCCCGGCCAGCCGCTGTGTATACACGGCCGGCCGCTTCTTGGATGTAACTGGGCGTGTATACACGTCCTGTTACATCCGCCTCCTCGGGCGAGCGGGAAATCCCCGCTATTTGAAAAGAGGCAGCGATGCCCGTTAACCCCTTCGTGACTGACGTCGCCAGCATCGGGGCTGTTTAAACAGACTCCCGGTGACTATAGCCCAGCTATAAGCTATTGAAAAAAAATAGTAAAACATTTTTAAGTTTCCCCCCAAATTTTTTAAAAGTCCCCACCCCTACATACACACATGTAAACATGCGCCAGGTACACACACCTGCGAAAACGACGATTGCGCCCGTTACGCCACACGTTGCATATCGCCGCGAACGTCGGAATGAGAGCAATAGTTCTAGGGCCATCAATCACTGATAACACTAAACTGATGAGCGGTAAAAGCTTTTAAAGCGTTGCCTATGGCCAATTTTGGGTATGCTAGTTTTTTGCGATTTTGCAAGTGCGCCCAATTTTTAAGCTTGACATGTTTGGTGTCTATTTACCCGACGTGACCCCGTCTTTTATATTTTACCAAAAAAAGTGGGTAATATTAGTTGTTTTATAACATAATGTAAATTTCTCCTGAATTTCAGTAATTTCTCCTGAATATAGTAAAAAATAAAACCCCAGTGGTGAATAAATACCACCAAAAGAAAGCTCTATCTGTCCCCCAAAAAATGGTATAAAATTTGTTTCAGTACAGCGTTGCATGACGGAATAAATGTCAGTCAAAGTGCCGCAGCGCTGAATACGGAAAAATGGCCTGGATGGGAAGGGGGTTTAATACCGCGGATGTCAACTGGTTAAAGTGGAACTGAACTTACACTTTAACCTTACAGTGGAAAAAGAAAAAGATTTGCTATGGTATAGGAAAAATTTTGAAATGTTAATTATGCCTAAGCAGAAAAACACACATTTTGTCTTGAATTCCTTCTCACAAATTGCAGTTCATTTCCTGGTATGCAAGGGTGCCTATGCACTCCTGCACCTACAGTCTGATAACTGTATATCTGCAGTGTGAGATATAAAGCACTGCTGCCTTTGACTGGTAGTCTCAGGAAATGTGGAGGGAATTTTGGTGATGTTGCTACTATGCTGCTCACTGTTTTTGCTGGAGGCTCTGCCATAAGGAAGCAAAAGCCCTGCGTTTACTAAGATGGCCATCCCAACGCATGCATATCAACCTAAGAAAAAATGTAATATATTGGAGCTTCCAATGCCATAGAAGTACTGCAGCGCTGAACACTGAAAAATGGCCTGGCCAGGAAGGGGGTCTAAACACCTGGTCTTCAACCGGTTAAAGTGGAACTCCCGAAAAAAAAACCAGTTCCATTTGCAGTACTCTGGATTTTTAAAAAAAAAATGTCTTCCTGAAAATACAGTTATGCTTTAAATCACGAGTGGCTTAGGGGTGCTGTTACAATCTAAATAGGTATTTCAAATATACTTAAAAAAAGGAGAACTTTTCACTCACCTCATAGTTCTAGGCGACCTGTGACAATGAGACTGTCACAGGTCGGCGCAGTAGATCGGGAAGTGAGCAAACACATACCGGCGTTCGCTCACCTCTCGATCCTGTCACAGCTCTCTGCCGTGACAGGGGAGGGGCTGGATTCCCCCCTCCCTGCAGGCGCTGACTGGCGGATCGGACGGGGAGGGGGCGGGTACAGCTGGCTCTGCCTCTAGATAGGCAGAGCCAGCTGTCACTCACACAGCTGGCGGATCCAGACATAAAATTGTCAGGATCCGCTTCAGCTGCAGCGTCTCAGTATACCGCGAGCTGCAAAACGCAGTATACTGTGGCATCTCAGAATACCGCGAGCTGCAGCTCACGGTATACTAAACTTAGGGTGATGGGAGGACGCTAGTTGTGTCCTCCCGTTACCCTAAGGAGAACTATGGGGAAAAGCCTTAACCCCATAGTTCTCCTTTAAGACAGCAATTTGTTATTGACCTTTTTCTCCCCCATATATGGTGTTTTGGACAAAAAATACAATTTGGTCCAATATGAGATTCTATTGGCTTCAACCAATTACTAGCCATGATAATTTAGGCCACAGGTTCAGGAACACACTAAAATAGTGAGAACAAACATGTTGAATTCCTAAATATACTTGGCAATTAACTATTGTCTTGCAAAACGTTGCACTTCAAATATTAGTCTTTCAGTCCTTTTAAGATTAAAAGCACAATGATGCAGGGAGACATTTACCCTCCACGCGTGACCTTCTTCGACTGCAGCACTTTGTGCTTCTAAAGGATTTTCGATAACCCTCCCTGTCTGCCCAGAGAAATCCATGGCAACTAAGCAATTTTCTGATACACTTCTCTGAAACAAAAACAAGAACATTAAGAAAATACATTTTTGCTTACACAGAAACAGACTAGCTTGTGATTACAACTTCCTAAATTATGTTCAAGAGTTCTCCGTTATGAAATTAGGTTTGTTATAGCAAGAGTGTGTGTTTGCCTCTTCCTATCTTAATGCAAGTTAAAATTGTGACTTCTAATCTTTTAGCACCACACTCCAGTAGGAGTGCTGGTGTACCCATAATTAAGTTTGGCACAGTAAAAATGTACGGTATTTTTCGCTCCATAAAGTGCACCTGACCATAAGACACACCTAAGGAGGGTAGGGTTCTGTGTAGTTCCTGACAGGTGAGACAGGTGGCGCTGTGATTACAGCGCCACGGTCTCAGTGATCACAGAGCAGATGAAGAACGGGCGTTCTTAGTCTGCTCTACGGTGAGCTACTATGCCGCGCTCACGGGTCCCCGAGGAGCGGGGACCCCGGGGGGGGGGACCCCCAAACACCCGGGAAGGGGGGGGGGGGGACGGGCAGGATCGCTGCTCCTTTCATACAAGTGATCTAATGAGATCACTTGTATGAAAACGAGCGGCGGCTCCACACTATACATTTAGCTCTGCTTGTCCGGAGCAGGTCTAAATGTACAAAAAAACGACTCGCCCGATGCCCGAAACTGCATGTCTCAGAAGTCGGGCAATAGGAATTCCATACCCCTGGGTACACAGTCAGCTCTTGCCGCCTCAGCTCTCACACATTCGCTCCATAAGACGCACAGACATTTTTGCCCACCTTTTGGGGAAAAAAAGTGCATCTTATGGAGCGAAAAAGTTCTAATGATGGAAAGTTAGACTTATTCAATATAGCTTCAATTCAATAGAAGTTGGAAAACCAAAATGTATATCACTAACTCAGCCCTGAAATGCAAAAACTGCTAGTGACTAGAGGTGAGAGGTGTCTTAATTCTAGCAATAATGAGACAGGTTTCTTCAGGGCATGTTGTGACTGAAGAAAATAGAATACAAATTTGCCACTGACCTTTGTAGAAAGACAAAAAGCAGTATAGGAATTACTGGGACACTGCCCAAAAAAATATGTGCATATCCATCTCCATGATATACCCA
>NW_017306585.1:1363454-1364868 GCF_000935625.1 Nanorana parkeri
CTGTGGGGGTGGGGGGGGGGGGATTTGTTTTAAATATATTTTGGTGTTTTTCAGCTTGTCATGGTATGCATACAGTCACTTCTAAAACGTCTTCATATGTTCATGTGCTATATACCAGTTTGGTAAGATTAGAATACACCACCCGTTGAATACCCCAACATATTTAGATTTTTTTTTTAAATCTGTGGCCGGCACATTTTACAATGTAAAGCCACAATTTTTGGACAATGTACGAGAATTCTATGCATTTATATATGTTAAAACCAAAATATGTGGGGTCCCTGAAATTGGAGAAAATATATTTGTGAAAATTGCTGCAATGGTATTGGGTATTAAAATGCATTAACAAGCCAAGGTTGCATTTTTAACATTTCGCACACAAAACAGGAGGAACCCACCGGTGCCGAGAAGTTTGTTTGCAGACTTTTCTGTTGAGGAATTCTGTAGTTTTGATAGAGCAGCACACCATACTGTAAATAGGAGAAATGCAATTATAAAAAAGTGGGGGGGGAAAAAGGAAACCTGCTATAACATTTTAGCTTAATGTTATTCATGTGAAGATGGCTGATCACACCAATAAGGACAATCAGGCCAGTGTGTGTGTTCTACACTCAGACCCAACATTAAAGGCCCGTTTACAATGGGATGTTACGGTAATGAGCATGTTACTACCGCTTTGCCGTAATGTGTTGCAAGACACGTTAAACACATTAAGGCAATGCGGTGCCATTAATTTAAAAGCTAACATTTGCTAACAAACATGCATTGCAGGGCAATGCAACACGCAGCAATGCACTAACTTGTGGTGCACTGCCAAAAACTGGTGAAGCGCAAGGCACATTAGTATCTTGCACTGCATCATGCATCCGTCTCAAAATGCATTGGGGTTCCATTCAAAATGAATGGCACTGCATTGCACTAACACTTAACATGCCTTGCCATACAATCTAAAGCCTCAGCAGGAGAGTGAGAGAACAGGGAGTCAACAGGAAAGATTGTGCTACAAAATGTGCTTATATTATTGTAGAGGGAATAATAATTATTGTACAGGGAAACTTCTCAGTGTATTAGAAGAATTGGTATGTACCAGTATTGTAATCAATATGAAAACTTTTTTTTATTAGAGATGTTTATTGCCCTTTCCATTTCAAAATATAAAGAGAGACCCTTTGATTTGACAATATGATCTTCGTTACAGAGGGGCTTCTGCTAATCATCCTTGTTGCTTGAACCTTCCCCTCAGGAATAATCTGGTAACTGTATACAGGCTTTCAGAACAGTTTTTAAATCCTAAATTCTGTAGTTGTATTTCAAAGTTTAGGCAGATATATAAAAGAGTTAAGCTTGAATTCAGTTATATGTATTACAAACATTTGAATAAAAAAAAAAAAAAAAAAAAGAAGAGAAACAAAAA
>NW_017306585.1:1365380-1374981 GCF_000935625.1 Nanorana parkeri
AATTCAGTTATATTTATCACAAAAATTTTAAAAAAAAAAAAAAAAAAAAAAAAGAAGAGTACATCAAACTATCTTTGTTACAACTTCCTGAAGTCTCCAGTACATTAGCATTAGAGCAGGAAAGAATTGGGTAATTTGAGCCAGTAAAGTTTTTCTGCAGTGCCAGGGCTCTGCATCAACAAATAAAAGTTAAATGATTGGAGGAGAAAGCACAGATATGACCATCAGTGAGCTACAGGTCATCCACTATCCAAACAGTCTTGACTAAGGCCCATTTCACACCTATGCGACAGAGTTTTCAGTTTCACATATATCAAGCATTTTTGCATGCGTCTGATGCGCATACTTTAAGTTTGAGGTTTTCAGCTGGCAGACAGAGGCAATAACGTAAAACAAACATGCACAAAAACACTTGTCGCATGTTGTTTCCCTTCAAAGTCTATGGCAGGGGTCAGCAACCTTAAACACTCAAAGAGCAATTTGGACCCATTTTCCACAGAAAAGAAAACACCAGGTGCCACAAAACCCCTTTGACATCGAAAATGAAGAGAACACTGCATATATAGCATGTATATATGTATATGTGGGCTTAGAAACGCACTGGACTCTGGGCTTACCTGAGACCCCACCCGAGAGTGACCCTCCTATTCACTAACACTAACCGCACTCCTATTCACTAATCCTAGCTGCACTCCCTATTCACTAACACTAACTGGACTCTGGGCTCACCTGAGGCCCTGCAGAGCCCACCTGAGATCCTGCATAGCCCACCACATACCCCACACATAGCTGAGACCCCACACAGCCCACCTGAGAGTGACCCTGCAGAGCACACCATAGATCCTGCACAGCCCATCCGAGACTCTCTATGGTGGGCTCTGCAGGGTCTCAGGTGGTCCCTTTCCCTGTACCTCCTCCCAACTCCTCCTACCTGCTGCTGCTGGGACCAGGCCTCCTCCAACCCTGCCGACCCTGTTGCAGCTGATACTCATGTAAGAGGCCCCCCAGGCTGCCCTGACCCCTCACACGGTTACCGACCACACCCCCCTGATGGCGGTGTTCTATCAAAGTTTGTGACAATGTGTGACCGGTGACGTGGTCACACATTTCAATGTAACCCCACCCAGTTTTTTGGCGGTGGAATGTGTGACCGCCAATAGGTCAAGCATTCCAATGCTTTCTCAGCTGTTCCAGGGCAGATCGGCTTCGCAAATCGTATGTGCAGGAGAACTGATCTGCCCCGGAACAGCTGTTCGGTCCTGAAATTTCACTTATGTGGGGTGGAATGTGAGATTGCACTCAGTCAGATAGAAGTGACATTTCAGGACTGGGGGGGAGGAGGAGCCAGCACAGCCCCACCGCAGATGTGCGAATCGGCCCTTAGACTAACAAAGCAACGGTTATGGTTTAGCAAATATAATTAAGGACAAAGCTCTATTTGCAGCTGTAAATATTCCTGTATATGTTCTTTAATATACTGACATTACCCGCTTTAGCCATGGTATTTCTCTAAAAAAAAAAGTTTTACCTTTAAAAGTCTGAATGCAGTCATCCAACATGTCCTACTTTGTTCATCTTCTGCACACAGAAATCGCAGGTCTTTAATATCAGTCCGAACTCTGTTGGGCTACATGACAAAAATTCAAGGCACTATCTGAACAAGAGCCTACTTATACAGCCCCATGCTCCACATTCCCTCATATACCCATCCCCTCACAGACATTTCTTCCCAATCATCCATATAAAAAAAAAGTGTTAAGAGAAGCATAGATTATGAGCCAATGACTCTGCAAATGCCCTTGTTTATGCTTTAGGCAGGTAAACAATATTTCATTATATGTATAATATAATTACATCTTTGGAATTCTGACCACAATAATCTGTGACCATAGTTGAAAGCACAGCAAAACAGTATTAACCAAGTGTACATGCACAGGGAGGGAAGAGACAAGACTGAATAGTCTCATTCCACTGCTTGTATATGAGAAAGTGCAAGACATCAAATGACATCTAAACTCCCAGCTACAACACAGACAAGCAAGCAAATGCATTTCAGGTTTACTGAAGTCCCCATGGCACCACTGAGGTACCATGGGACTGGACTACATTCATTGGTTTGCATGTAATCCCACATGCTAATCATTTCAAGGATAGCTGTATGTTCAGATAACAAAATGCTATGAAGTAATGGTCCACTGCCTTTAAACATTTAAACCACACAAATATCCCACAATAATACAAGTACACATCGTAGCCTAAGCACTGTGCGTACCGTACCTGCTCCACCGTACCCACAAGCTTTTGACAAGTGGATGGTGATCTGGCTCATACAAAATTGACAGCCAGAGACTGGCACTGACCACGTGTCTGCCGTTTGCCGACACTGTTGGGTCTACTAATAGAAGCAACAGCACTTTGGGATTTTAGCAATGCCCAGATTAAATGTATGAAAGGCAGCCCACATGTAACATATTTGATCTTTGCATTTCTAACCATACAGCCATCAATTCAGTTGTGTTATTAGAAAACATTTTGGACATAACACAAATGACTAATATGCAGTGCTTCTCAAAAATAGGACTATATCTTCCCTTTAAAATCATTTTTTGGACGACATTACAGGACACCAGATCTTACTCTTACATCATGGGGTTATGCAGCTGCCTTCAGAAGACTGGACACAAGCAAAGCTTTTCAGAAGAAAATAACTGAACATGGCTGAGTGGGGGGGAGGGGGGGGGGGGGGGGGGGGGGACAGGGAAAAAATCGGGAAAGGAAGACTGCTAACTGAAAGAAGGATGGACCACAGCATAAGGAAAAACAGGAAGAAGATTTAAAAGAAAAAAAAAACTACAAGAATGTTTTCTTGGGAAAAAGGTCAAAGCCAAACATACCCAAGTCCTGACCTCAAGGAAAGAAAAATGTGTACAACACATGCCACAGCCAAAGACTAACCAGAAACAGATGGGGGTTAAAGTACAGTAAACTCCCCATTATCTGGCATTCAGGCAACTGGCACTCAAGCAACCTGTGTTTGCAGGTGGCTTGGTGCACAAAAAAAAATTGTTAGCAACTAAATTTATTTAGTTGCTAAATAAATTCTTTGTTTACATCTTGCTGCCAGTATGAGGTAGAGATGGGGAGACTACTTTCGAGGGATAGATTCGCTCCAGGCTATTTTCCCCCACTTAGGGGAAATCTGAAGTCAAGTAGAAGAGTTGGAGGGAATAAGGTAAATAGCGTTCCTATGAATCTCACAATCCAAGAAGGAAGTGGAATAGTATAGCCTAGTCAGAATCTAAGAAACTGAAAATTATTAGCAAGGATCCAATAAGCGTTCTGTTATGGGGAAGCTTGGAAAACAAAGCACTAGTATGGGGAGGTAATAGGAGCTGTAGCAGGTTCCCAAAAATTCCAGGAAGTTTAACATTAACAGTTTAATATACAGGAAAATGCGTAATTAACTTCTACTCAAATTCCAATTGAAAGACAGGTTTTGGTAGGAATAAGCACAAGACCATAGTAAAGAAAAAAAAAAAAAAGTGTCATTCTAAAAAGGGAGTAGAATTTAAAAGTGAGATGTCCATTGAGGTAAAGACCCAGAGTCCACATAGGGTTAGGACATGGTCAATGAATTTCCCATAAAAGAAAATGGCTCTGCACATCAGAAGGAAGCCATGTTTTTACTG
The DNA here is from genome assembly GCF_000935625.1 of Nanorana parkeri. Lineage (NCBI taxonomy): Eukaryota > Metazoa > Chordata > Amphibia > Anura > Dicroglossidae > Nanorana > Nanorana parkeri. The sequence continues at coordinate 1,369,070 of NW_017306585.1, forward strand.
GAAGCTCCCAGTCCTCAAAGCATTCTAAAACCAAGACACTAAAGGCAGGCAGTAGAAAGAGGCTTGAGAGCAGTGATCCACAGTCAGTGGGAAAATAGGATTTTTGTGCTCAGTGTAATATTCTCTCCTTTCATTGAAGGACACAGGAAACAGATCATGTACCGTAGGGGTAATATTGCCACCTGCAGAAGGACGCTAGGCACAAAACAAAAGACAAAGACAGCCTACCCTGCTGGTGGCCAAACCCCCACCTGCTGACAAGTCTCCAGTAAGCAACAAGCAGTTAGGAATACATACCCAAAAGAGAGGGCGGGACCTGTGTCCTTCAATGAACGGAGAGAGAAGGATTTTAGGGCGAGTACAAAATCCTATTTTCTCTTCGTTCATTGAAGGACATAGGAAACAGATCTAGGATCATGTACCATAGGGATGTCACAAAGTTGTACCAGGCAGAGGTGTGGGCACAAAAACCAAACATTCCCCCGACAGACCCCAATAAAGGGCTGCCTGCAAATCCTTGCACCCCAAGCCAGCATCTGCAGATACCAAAACATCCACCTTATAAAATTTGGCAAAAAGTGTGAACTGAAGACCAAGTAGTGGCCTTACAAACCTGAGAAACAGAAGCACCATGATGAAAGGCCCAAGTAGGCTTAACAGCCCTAGTAGAATGGACAGTAACAGAAAAAGGCGGCTCGCGCCCCTTAATAGCATATGCTTGAATAATCTGGTTACAAATCCATCGAGAGATTGTAGCCGAAGACGCGGCTCGGCCCTTCTGTAACCACAAACAAGCAATCTGACTCACGGAAAGAGGCTGTAGCATCCAAAACACAAGAGCGCAAACCACATCCAATGTAGTGCCCTCTCCTTCCTATGAACGGGCTTCGCACATGGTATTGCCTTCTCTATGTCCTCGTTCAGATGAAACGCCGAAACAACCTTAGGCAAGAAGGAGGGCCAAGGATGCAGAAAAACCTTGTCTCTACAAAGGACCAATAACGGCACCTTGCAAGACTAAGCCGCCAACTCCGAAACCCTGCAAACTGGAGGCTTTTGTCCCAAAAAGTGGCCTTTTTGTTAGCAAACTCAGTAGCGGAATCTCCCTCAACGGTTCAAAGGGGGGCTCCTACAAAACCAAAAACATCATCAACTTCAGCTACCAAGGCGGCAAGGAAGACCGATCAAGAGGAACAATATGTGTAACCCCCTGAACAAAAGTGCAAACCAAGGCATTTGAAGCCAAAGGCCAGCTGAAAAACAACAGTCAGGGCAGAAACCTGGTCCTTCATTGAGCTCACGGCCAAGCTGTGATCCACTCCAAATTGTAGAAATGCAAGAATTCTGCTCACAGAACAAACGCTGAGACAGACCACCCTCCTCACAACAGGCAAAATAGGCCTTCCACATGCGATGGAATATCTTCGAGACATCTTCCGAGCATCATGGAAATAGCATCTGACAAACCACGGTCCTTCAACACCTGGCTCTCAGCCAAGCGGTTAAAGCCAGCAACTAATGAATGGAACACAGGACCCTGGGACAGGTGATCTGGAGAAAGCGGCAGCTGCCAGGTGTGTCCATGACCAACCGGACCATGTCCGCTTACCGCTCTCTCCTCGCCCAATCTGGGGCCACGAGGATGACAGGGATGCCTTTGGCTGCTATCCTGTGCAGAAGACGCAGCAACAGATACAGCGGAGGGAATGCATAAATCAGACTAACGGTCCATCTGGGCCACCAGGGCATCCACTGCCTTCACAGAGGGATCCCGGGCCCGGGCTATGTACCGACCAACCTGCCGGATATGGACTAAGTCCATATCCAGCATTCCCCAGAGAAGGCAAATCTGATTAAAGATCTCCGAATGCAACACCCATTCCCCTGGATCCTCCAGCTGGCGACTGAGGTAGTCTGCCAATTGTTCACTTCCGGAATGTACACTGGAGGAGAGAGCCAGGACATACTCCTCTGCCCAGGAGAGACTCCCTGCCACCTCCCATGCTGCAGCCATGCTTCTTGAGCCACCTTGATGGTTGATGTAAGCCACGGCCATGGTGTTGTCCAACTGAACTCTGACCGAAAGCCCCGAAGACAGCTGGAGAGCTAGCCGAATTGCCCAAAGCTCCTTGATCAATAGACGAGACTCCAATGACCAACACTCCTGTGTTGTCCAGGAGCCCAGGACCCCTACCAACCCAGAAGGCTGGCGTCTGTGGTGACCATCGTCCAGCGCAGGGGGGAAAAAAAAAAAAAGGATTTCCCCAACGCCGGAGACCGAAGCCACCAATCGAGGGAAACCCTCGTCGCCCGAGACACACAAAAAGCCCTGTCCAGTGACAAGGGAGACTTGATGTGACAGGATGTCCCCCTGTAGTCTGGGTGTGATGTTTCACACGAAGGATGCTACCATGAAGCCCAGCACCTGCATGCAGAAGCAGAAAGTAGACCACAGACGAGAACGTAATAGCCTCACATGAGGGCAAAGTTTCTGAAGTTTTTCCGGAGGGAGGAAAACCTGGGCCAGAAGAGCGTCCAGAATCAGACGGCACCAGATAGGACTTCTGGAAATTCAGAATCCAGCCAAACTCTTCCAAGGACCTGACGGTGACCGCAAGATCCGCCACCAGAGAGGAATGAGATTCCGCCTTCGAGAGAAAGTCATCCAGGTACCCCACAATCAAGATCCGACAGCACAACCCCAGAACCGGGGCTAACACCTTCGTGAAAATTCGAGGGGCTGATGCCAGACCGAAGGGCAGAGCCACAAACTCGAAGTGCTCCTCCCCCACTGCAAAACAAAAATAACACGGATGGAAGAGAAATGGGAACATGAGGGTAGGCATCCTTGATGTCGATGGGAGGCTAAAAGATCCTCCTGATGGAGACACGCCACTACGGATCTGATAGATTCCATCCGAAACCTGTGGACCTTCACAATCGTGTTTAATAGTTTGAAGTCTAGGATGGGCCGAACCCTCTTTCTTCGGCATTGTAGACAGATTTGAAAAAAAAATAAAAAAATCTGTTGAACCTCTCAGGAGGGCACAGGGACCATCACTCCCTGAGACAAGATGCCCGCTAGAGCACAGTGAAGATCCACAAACCACACCTAGGTGTCTGAGTGCGGGACAACCAAAGAGGCGCAGCCCCCCACCATGGAAACCAGAGACGGGGCAGACCTTCATGCGGAAGGGGTCTTCGAAGACTTTGGTTGCCAGGGACGCTTAGTGGCCTGGGAAGAGGGAGGCTTGTTGAACTCAATCACCCTTCTGAGGACGCAGGGGGCCGAAAAAGCCGGTTGTGAGCGGAGGAGGGACAGAGCTTCCAACGCTGATCCCTAGGCTTCTTAGTCTGAGGCAGAAAGGTACTCCTACCGCTCGTCAGACCCTAATGATCTCATCCAGCATAGCTCCAAACAAAATGAGCCCCGGTAAAGGGAAGCTCTGTCCGAGCCTTCTTGGAGGCTTGATAAGCCAACCAGCACTCAAGCCAAAGCAGTCGGCGAAGCGTAACTGCAGAAACACACAAACCAACAGTTTGGACACCAGCGGTGCAGCATCCAAGGTCGAGTTGCCACCAACTGTTCAGCTAGCTCACTATAGGCGGGAGATGCGTTCTCTTCGGCGAGACCCTGGTGCAACATCTTAGCCCATTCTGTCAGTCTGAGAGACTAAGGCCGAGGCCAAAACCGGATGCAAAGAGCATCCGAAACAGAATTCATAGTTCGCAACACAGCCTCCACCTTCCTTTCAGTGGGATCCCGAAAGGAGAATCCTCCACTGGAATAACAGACTCTTTGTTTAGGCGCGATACTGGAGGATCCACCACCGAAAAAAATCAGAGGCTCATTTAAAAAGAGGATTCAGAGAGTGGGCATCACAAGAGGCTGTGCCACTGTTCTGGACTTGGACTGCGATCTGAAGCCAACTAACACAAAGTCGGGAAAGTGCCACAAGATCACATTCCAGGTAATTTTTCCATCCATAGGCATACTAAGCGAGTCTGAAACTGGGTCACACAAGAGGCTGTGCCACAGCTTTGGCCTTTAGAGCTAGCCTGGAATGTGTTCTCAGGGTAGGCCTCCACAGTCTTTAACCAAGGAGTTTACTTTACCCCACTGGACAAAGAGAAAAAAAACCCTCTACAGGGTACAGATTTGGCAGAATAGAAAATCGTAAAAATAAAGATTACGGTTTGAATTTTCCTCAGCTCTGCGTCCAGTTGCCTGGAAAACTAGCATTTAAACTGAGACAGTACAGTGGAAGGCAGGGTTATATGGAGGCTAGCTTAATAGTTTGCTTGCCAGTGTCCAAATCTTCTGAAGGCAGCCATATAACCCATATTCTGAAGCATTCAGTGTCCCTCAAAGGATAAGAAAGAAATGTTTTTTCATCAAGGTATATGTAAACACAGACACCATCATTAGCTTTAACAAGGTAAATGTAAAAAGTCATCTTCAGTATTTTTTATTATTTCATTAATATACCTGGTGATCTTTCCATTAAGGTCCTTATGCAGACACTTCCTGTTATAGGGTGACAGCATTCTGTCCCTGTTCCCCAATCTCCTCTGTTACCCTGTTGCATACATGTCCTTTGTTGAGACTACAAATGGCTGTGCAACAAATGGGTACACTCACTGTTGTCACCATCAGGAAACCTACCCTGAAAAATTATGTGCAGCGGTGGACAGGACTGTAGACAGGAAGTGGCTGCAAAGGCTGCAGGAGATCACCAGTTCTGGTATGCAACAAAAAGGTAAAAAAAAAAAAGAAGAAGTGTAAAATATATTTTACCAAGGCAATTGTTTGATACACGTTCACAAACTAAATCCCATTCATATAGGGTTTACGTGTTCTTTGAGATTCCTGTAGTTTCTAACCAAACGGAAACTAAATTCCTAGGCCAACCCTAAAAAGGTACGTTTAGTTTTCAGTATAGATAAACATAGTATCACAATGCACACTGTGAACTGGCTATAATTTGATGCTGTCTAAATGTCCCATTTTACATAATTTAGTCCCAAGGCAATACAGTATAATTTGGTCACAAAGTTTGGATCATTAAAATTTCTTATGCATGGCTGTGGAGTTAACTGAAAAGGAATAGGCCTTTAGTTAAGAGCTATAAATAACTGAGCAGGTCACATGAAAGTTGCACATTAACAATTTTCTATAGAAGAGTACTTTGTCCCTAAAGCAGAAACACTATTTTCTATAGAAGAGTATTTTGTCCCTAAAGCAGAAACTCGTCTAAATTGTTAAGCTTATACACAATTGCTGTAGCAGATACTCTACTACACTATCAATCATATAGTAACATTAACATGGCACACTCTAAATTGAAAATGAGGTCTGTAACCCGTTCTACAAACAAAAAAAATTTGCATAAACATGTTTTTACCTTGACACAGAATCCAAAATCTGTTGGTGCATTATACAGCTTCTTACAGGATATCAGTGAATAAATATTGCTATCTTCTAAGTCTGAAATTCCCTGTAAGTGTCTTGGTTCCTGTAAGAAACAGTCTTTATTGAAGCGAGATAATGCCCATAGTCTCATGGAACAGTGAAAGTTAGTTCTCTGTGAAAGGTCTAAAATGGCCACAAACCATAAATTTAACCTTATGCTTTAATAGCATTAAGCCCTGCCAATTAGTGCCAAGAATGCCAAATTCACAGCAGTAAACCATTTGGCTACATGAGGCAATGTGCACCCAAAGTACAATGTATTTTTGAGGATACTTAAAGCGTATCTGAACCAAAACCAGAAGCTTTTTATATTGCAGCGACCAGTACTTAATTGTGAGGAACGTGTTTGTTTTGTTTTATACTTTACTTTCACCTGGTGATTCAGCCATTAACACACTTCCTGTTTTTGGGAGCACGAGTATAGAACACGATGTTGTCT
>NW_017306585.1:1375004-1387569 GCF_000935625.1 Nanorana parkeri
ACAGCACAGAACAGTTCATACTAGCTTCAGGAGATATTTTGTACATCCAGAAACACAATACTGTAGATCATGTTACATAAATAGTATAATTCCTAATAAATAATGGTCAAATGCAATGGAAGGACAACCCAAAAGGGGTCTATTAATATCTGTGAATGCTCACTCTGTATTAATATATGCCAAAATTAACATTTAGTTTTTTTTTCTTTACAAGTCAAATGAATGTTTGAATGTTTCTATTCAATATTGCATTATGGCCACTAAATGGAGCAAAAAAAAATCATAGGAAAGGCATAATTTCTATGCTCACCACCATCTAGTGGCCATTATGCAATATTCCATAAAAAATGTAATACATTCCCTTGTAAAGAAACTAAACAAGGTTTGCTTTGGCATATATCCACGTAGAATGAACCTTCAGCTGTTTGCCCTGCAAGGGAAACTAGGGCTTTTAATACCAACTATTTGCCATGAACTGGGCAAATAGGTAGTCCTACCCCCACCCTAAACCTTCTCTGTCCGATACCTTTTATTGGCTACTTATTTTAATAAATGCAGCTGCCGCATAAGGCAACACACAGGGTGCAACTGTTGCTCTGTCCTTTAAGCAAAGCAAATGTAAGCTGAGCTATTCAGCTAGCAGAGATCAAAGCAGAGGTCAGAAAACTTGGTCCTGCTGCTGTACCTGCAGAACCATCAGCTTATAAACTAGGGATGTCCCGATACTGATGCATGTACCGGTATCGGGGCCGATACATGGCATTTTCAGGAGTACATGTACTCCTGAAAATGCCCCGATGCATAGATCAGATACCGGCCCTTTACATTTTTTTAACTACCTTCGGCCATTGACCCGCATAGCCCCTCCCCCAGAATACCTCTCCACCAAACACAGGCTCCCTCCGCTCTGACCTCTCCGGAAGGAAGTGTGACAGCATGGCGGGCGGTAAGTGTTGTGTGGACAGTCTCTTCTCCCTGCTGGTGCTGGCTGCAGAGCTCGGTGTCCCTTTCAGACCTCTGTAGCCAGCATAAAAGAGAAGAGACTCCAGCTGCGAGTTCCCCCGCTGCCCCCTCCCCCCTGTACATTAGCTGCTGCTCCTCCGTGTCCCCTCCTTTTCAACGTGGTAAAACTGTTTGCTTTTGGTAATATATCACTAAGTGTGAGATGTCCGTGCTCCTTATGTGTAATGCAGTCACCCGACCTACACAGCAGTTTTCACTCTCATTGAAAGAAAATAATGTCCGTTCAGTGTGCTCAAGGGGAGGAGAGGAGCTGTAAATCTTGCCTTCACACAGAATGGACCTTCTCTTCTTTGATTGAGAGGGAAAACTTCTGTGTACCTCTGGTGAGGGCATTATTATTAAACACATAAGGAGCAGCTTTTAATTACACTCCATTTCCACCCATAAGTGCAGATTTTATAAATTTATCACATAAGGAGCACCGACATCTGTCACTGAGATACATCACCAAAAGCAAACAGTTTCATCAAGTGGAAAAGGAATTAACACTTGTAACAATAGCCAATAGCAGGCTGGCTATTTTACCCGCCCATTGCCTGCTGTCAATCAGCAGAGGACCTGATTGAGAACTTTGTCTTCAGTTCCTTCCTTTGATGACAGAGGGCAGTAGGCGGGTACAATAGCCAGCCTGCTATTGGCTATTGCAATTTAAAATATCCAATAGCAGGTTGGCTATTGCTCCCAGCCACTGCCTGCTGTATTTACATTCAGTGAATCCAGTGAAGTAGATAGGTGACACTAGGTCTAAAAGACCCCTAATGTCACCTTAAAGAGAACCTGTCGCCTCCAATGCACACAGCCCTGGTGAGAAACTGCCCTAAAATCATTAGTCTGTATTGTTTTAGAAAAAAATGTCACATGTCCCTTTAAGAAAAAGTATCGGTAATTGGTATCGGCAAGTACAGGAGGGACAGTACTTGGTCTTTAAAAAGTGATATCGGGACATCCCTATTATAAACCTATCAAAGCTACAAGAAACACAGTTTTCCTGTTGTGCATGTATGCACCATTTTTACTTTCAATTGCAAAGTGTTTGCTTTGTAAAAAACCTAATAAAAACAGAACATGTGGCTAGGGTAGATGTGGCTGTTCTAAGCCTTCAAAGAGCCTGGTAATGAAACTTATGAACCGCAGGGTTTTCGGTTGCCACCAGACTGCCTGTAAATAGACACTAGGTTGGGGGACACTTCTGGGAATTAGGGGGCTAAACAGACCCTGATATTTCTCTTTAATATAGAAAGATTGAGGACAGTCCTCAATCTTTTTCTACATTCCATGTTGTAAATGAACAGGAATCCTCTGGGTGTTCCCGTTCATTTATAACATGACCGAGTATGTTTACTATAGCCGCAATTATGAATGAACAGGAAGTGATGTAGATCACTTCCCCTTCATTCATAATTGAGGATATAGTAAACATACGGTGTCCTCAATTATTTACAAACACTCAGTGATCACTGAGTGTTTGTACCGCTCTCCTTCCTGACAAGGTCACAGGAGGCGGAGCTCAGCCAGCTGTGACAGCACTGGCTGTCTCCGCCCACACTGCTCTCCCGATCTGTGACAGGAAGTTGAGCTGTGTGGGGAGGAGAGACACCGGCCTCTCGCAGCGCTCGGCCGCCTGTGACAGTTTCTCTCCTCCCCGCTGGGACACAGAGCAGCGCCCAGAAGGGAGAGAAATAATGGATGCACTGCTATATCAGCCAGAAAATTGCACTTTCGGCATTTTAGGCAAAAGTGCCATTTTCGGTCGATATGTTGCGGTGCATCCCTAGTTCTGAGATAGATAAGCAAATAGGGGGAGGGGCTTTTTCTTCTTTTGAGAAAGTGAAATTGTCTAAGTCAGGCCTTCTTAAACTTTCTCCACTCGTGACCCCTTTTTGGCCGAGGACATTTTTAAGGGACCCCAACGTCGGTGTCTCCCCCCTCCCCTAGCCTAATAGTTCAGTCAATGTAAAAAAAAAAACTTCCTGCACACACGTGCTCAGGAAGGTACCGAGCGCACAGGGGGGGGCACGACCTTAAAAACTACACTACACTGCAAATTATACATTAAACTGAAATAAAACAATCTAGCTTGGAGCCCAGACCTCCTCGGCCGCCTGGGCCCCCTCACACAAGTACCGGCCATAACCCCCTGACGGCGGTTCTGGCCCGGGACTCGGATCGTGACCCCCCTGTTAACTTGCGGGACCCCACATGGGGTCGCGACCCACACTTTAAGAAGCACTGGTCTAAGCGATGTACTGGGGGGGAGGGGGGAGAACCCTTCTGAAAACAATTTGATATGACTCAATGCTTATTACAAAATTACCTTTAATTGCTTAAAATGCAACTTTGCAAGTTCACAATAGGTGCATACCTTTGAGGTTCCTTTAGTAGAGCAATAAAGTCCAGATCTTCTCAGACAAATGAAAAGTTTCTTCCATGACTTCTTTCCTAGATCTTTAACATACAAGAAGCCTTGTATTTCTGGACAACTATTGGCATTCAAGAAATTCTGTGTATAAAAAAAAAAGACCTGGTGTCAACCAAACGTTGAGTCAGACAATAAAATCAGTCTTTCCAGTCTGTTGACTAGATGATCAGTTGTGGCCTGCGTTTATTGCTTCACTCTTCTAAAACAAAAAGTATTCCTACTGCCCATGTCTTCTGCAATCTTAGTTTCTATAGACTTCCAAGTATGAGCTCTTACTTGGAAGTCCATACAATTTCTGAGCACATGCACTGCTCGCTGCCAGGAAGATTTGAGAAACTGACAGGCAATCTAGCAAGTGATAATTCTCTGGATTGGGGAAGGGAGGCTGGGGCAGTAGGATATAACTACAAGCATCCTTTTTATGGCTCTTATATGGAAATAGTGAAGTGTTTAGGTATAACTGATGAAAGGATTCATCTTTTTGTGAAAGAAAAAGGAATTCTTATTCAGTTATGGAGATATTCACGCATGCAACCAGTGCTTTCTACATGTTACTGCTTGTTTTTGTTATGGCAAATCTTTGCAATTCTCAGACTTGTTAAATCTCAAAGGGCAATTTGCCTTTGGATGCTCAAATTCCTTTCCGATTGTCTCTAAACAATTACATTTTACAAGTACCCATATGTCCAAATATACAATGACAGGGCATTATACTGTATATGAATGACCGGTAACCAAAAAAAAATTGTTTTACAAATAAGACCAGTATAGTCTCAGTGATTATAACCAAAGATGACAATACTAACTGGTATGTAGGTGCAGGGTAAGAGGAACAAAAAAAAGTCTAATGGCAGGAGCATTCCCTAATGACAATCAAGTTTAATTACATACTTACAATCAACATGCATTAAACGTTATTACCTGCAATAAATCAGATTGAGGAATGCTACCATTTGATTGTTGACACCAAGAAACCATCTGTTCTGGAAAGAAATTCTAAAAAGAAAGATTGATTATAATCCACAGCATAGAGCTATCCATAGTTAGATACATGCAAGCAAAAACATTGCTACAGATCCAAAGACTAAATGAAGCAGAAAGTGGACCCTTGCACTGCAGGTTCTCTGGCTTAGAAAGGAGATCAGTGAGCAGCACATGACCGCGACATCACCAAATCTTACAGTTTGTTGTTGTTTTTTTTTAAAGACAGTCAAGATTAAAATGTAAATCTTTCAAGATACAGCTTAGGCACAATATTTCTGGTTGTTCACTACAGCATAAAATGTAATTGTTGAGTTCAAGTCCACTTTAATTGGCTATGACACAGCTGCAACTCAAGGAACCCCGTTACCATTTCCTAGGGTCTCAAATAGCTGAGCTGGAATGCCGGCATGCTCCTCAATGCAGAAAGACAAACTTTACTGCAGTTTTTGAAATATGAAATGCCCTTTCAGGTCTTCCCACAACATTAAGGATGAGGTATAATAACTCAAGAAACCTTTTGGAGCAGCTATAGCCCTTGAAACGGTAATGGCATTAAACATTTGCTATCTTCCATTACGAGACAGAGAAGAAATGGCAATTCAACCAACATATTTTGTGCTGATGGCGATACATTTAAGAATTCATGGGTAAAAGCAATAAGGAGCTTCGAGGAAATGTAAACATTGACCGGACAGCTCTTTATTGCAGAAGTCTAATCCCATCTGCACTTGTTTGTTAATGTGTGTAGGTGTGCCCAAAGAGACACTCAATTGTTCATTACTGTATAAAGTAAATATTGACATTTGAATCAACTAAACACTGCATCTGAGGTGTACTCTGTGCTAACAGAATCTTCGGTGCCCAACAGTAAATCATTGAAATAAGCATTTTTCTTTGCTCTATTTTTCTATACTTTTTTTAGTGCCGGTAGGAAAATCAAGGTCGACATCTAAAGCTGGCCATACACCTATAGATTATCTGCAGATTTTCTATGGTCAGATGGAAAAGTGCAACAGATTCCTCCATCTACACTAAACTGTGTGGATGGAGAAATCTCCCATGGGCCAGCTGGGCCGACTAGCAAGATACTGAAGCTTGGCCCAGTGGGAGATTCCTCCATCCACACAGTTTAGCGTAGATGGAGGAATGTGTTGCATTTTTTCCATATGACCACAGGAATTCTGCAGAAAATCTATGTGTATGGCCAGCTTAAAAGTTACGAAAGGCCACATTATCACTATCTAAACGCCCAGTTTCTTTAATCCCTACGCCTTCATGACAGGAGACATGCACTGTAGGTCCCCACCACTAATTGCTTAAATGACTGATCACGTACACTGTACCTGATCTGTTATTCGGGGCGGTGGAATGCCAGTAACCAAAGCGAATCAGAGGTTACTGTTCTTTAATCGATGCCTCAATATTGAGGCATCCATTAATGAAAGATTTTTCAGACACCCTATCCTTTTCAGGGGATATTTACCGCACTTACTGCCACTGTGACAGCTCGTACAGATCGGGCTCCGATTTGTACCGACTTTCTACAATGTTTCAGAATAGAAAGCTACATGTTTTTATTCTGAAACAATGTTGCAGGCTTCCGATTATTCTAGGAAGGATCAGAAGCTTTACTGGACAGGAATGTTAGTGACATTGAGCCTGACAGCTTAAGTTTGGAGAAGCCTAATAACCAAAACATTTATTAAATTATCAAGCAGTCATAGTGAGATCAATTCCCAAATGACTACTTGATACAATTAAAAATGAAAATAAAGTGTAAAAATTTTTACAGAAATGTGTAAAGAAAAAAAAATGTAATATTCTATATTTACATACACACACTATATTGCCAAAAGTATTAGGACACATGCCACATTAACTTTAATGGCATCCCAGTCTTAGTCCGTAGGGTTCGATATTGAGTTGGCCCACCCTTTGCAGCTATAACAGCTTCAACTCTCCTGGGAAGTCTGTCCACAAGGTTTAGGAGTGTGTCTATGGGAATGTTTAACCATTCTTCCAGAAGCGCATTAGTGAGGTCAGGTACTGATGTTTGACGAGAAGGCCTGGCTCGCAGTCTCCGCTCAAGTTCACATTGTGCACAGTCATGTTGGAACAGGTAGGGGCCATCCCCAAAGTGTTCCCACAAAGTTGAGTATGAAATTGGCCAAAATGTCTTGGTATGCTGATGCCTTAAGAGTTCCCTTCACTGGAACTAAGGGCCAAAGCCCAATCCCTGAAAAACAACCTCACATCATAATCCCCCCTCCACCAAACTTTACACTTGGCACAATGCAGTCAGACAAGTACCGTTCTCCTGACAACAGCCAAACCCAGACACGTACATCGGATTGCCAGGTAGAGAAGCGTTATTCGCCACTTCAGAGAACACATCTCCACTTTGAGTCCAGTGGTGGCGTGCTTTACACCACTGCATCCCATGCTTTGCATTGCACTTGGTGATGTTAGGCTTGGATGCAGCTGCTCGGCCATGGAAACCCATTCCATGAAGCTCTGGACGCACTGTTGTGCCAAGCTGAATGCCACAAAAGCTTGGACTGTAGCTATTGACACTACAGACAGTTGGCGACTTCTGCAGACTGTGCGCTTCAGCATGCGCTGACAGCGCTCTGTCATTTTATGTGGCCTGCCACCTGTGGCCATGGAAGTGATTGGAACACCTTAATCCAATGATTGAGGAATGTCCCAATACTTTTGGCAATATAGTGTATACACACACACACTAAAAATTAACCCCTTACAATTGCAGATTTGTTTTACACCCAAATGGGTTAATTTTATATTTAACCCCCTTATGACAACCATGCTCAAAGTATGTCGCTGCCACCAGTGCGACACTGGCATTGTATGCCAGGTGAGCACCATTAGTTTTCAGAGAAAAAAAAATAAAATGCTAGCTTTTAGTTTTCGGCTGGGAAGTACAGAACATTTTCTGAAATCCTAGGGATGTGAAGCATTTCCAAATAAAAAAAAAAGGACACATTTTTTTATTTTACTGTTTTTTTTTAGCTGTGTTCTAAAATAAAATATATTTAAAAAAAAAAAAGGTTTTCTTTACTTTTTTCCTCTTTTTATATTTTATTCATCCTAAGTGAGGTGTAGGCACAAATGTGATAAATACATAGCCCTATCTGTCCTCTAATATATAATGTGTGGGTGCACTTAGGACAGTATATTACTGCCGTGGAAGAATCGCACAGCAAAAATGTAAAAAGTGTCAGTCATTAACGAACAGAACTAAACAAACTCAGTCATGAAGGTGTTAAAGAGCTCCTGGCAGTTCCAAAGTTAACCCTTGAGAAGGGGCCACTCACACTGCTAGTTTTTCTCTAGGATCTGAAAGTAGTTATACTCACCGGAGCCTCAATCCTATGGCAGAGACCTCACCCCTCTTGCTCCAGTGGTGGTATGTCCCTCGGAGTTCTCTTGTCTAATACACTTCAGCAGTATGGTTGAAAAAATAAGATTCTAGCAAAGATGGTCACAAATTGTATGACTAGATACAGTTAACAGTTGTATGCTCTAGTGCAGTGGTCCCCAACCCCCGGGCCGCGGACCGTTATCGGTCTGTGGATCAAATGGTACCGGGCCGCCCAAGGAACGCGTGCGACTTTCCATGGACGAGAGGTTTAAGGCCGTGACACTGCAGGCGAAGCAGCGCGGTCCTTCGCCTGCAGTGTGTCTAGTGAGTTCCGATCCCCCGCTCTGCCCGGCGACAGCGTGCGTAGCGCAGCGTCGTGAGATGAAAAAGATCATCTCCAGCCAATCACAGTGCGCGATGCAATGAAGGCATCACAAAGCGGCAACACGCGACCACTCAATCAGATCACTCAGTTCTGAGTGATCAGTATCTGCCTATGTCTGTATTTGCCTGTTTGCAAATGCGTCTTGTCAGTCCAGAGGAGAAGTGTCTGTGGTATGTTCATACAGCCTAGTGCTATCCTAGCCAGCAAAAAATAAAGACATTTATCTACATTGAATTATAAAATGAAATTATATATTACATATGTATCTACAACCTGCATCAGCCAAAAACAGCTAAATGTATCTTCGAAAATTGAGCGTTTATACTTACCACCGGATTTTTAAAAAATTCATATTTTGCATAATTCTTCCTGAACAGAAATTTGCATTCACTTGACATCACAGATTGGACTTGTACTACAAGCTCATGGTCTTCAAGGCATCTCTCTAGGGTAAAGGATAGACAAAGATTTTAACTAATCAGGATCTTATTTGACAACATGCTAAATAAACCGCGCAAGATCTTGATTAGACACGGTTGCTTTTGGTAAGCTCAATGAAGATAAAAATTAGGTATATTTTTCCACCCCATCCTCACACCAATTTTTGTAGAATGGTAGGAGCCAATAAAAAAAAAAAAGTTATCCAACAGCATAAATGCAGTGTTGTACAAAGGAAATTAGTAATAAAAAAAAAACACCTTTCTTACACAAACTTAGGATCAATTCACACCAGATCCACTGTTGCGATCCTTTGCGTTGTGACCCACGGTGTATTGCGAAATGCCTTTCAATGGGGGCTTATGGAAGGGCACCAAAAATGAATGGGTGTAAATGGGGGACAGTTCAAAAGCTCTGTTCCATTAAAAAAGAAAAAAAAAAGGACAGAACATCCACTACTTTTTTTTCCCCAGCGCAATTGATCCGGTGAGCTAGTCCCATTTACACCTATTCATTTTTTGGTGCCCTTCCGTTAGCATGAGTTTGAAAAACAGATCGCAGCACATCAGTTCAGAAGGAAATCGGAAGGTACAATTGCAAGTCAGATTCTCTGTTAACTTCTGATTTCTTTACCATTTAAGTGAGAGCTCCCTTAAGGGCCTGCTCAAAAAAGTGGGCACACGTTGTGCTCCAATATAATGTGCACCTGCTGGTGTGCATTGGTATTGGCAGTGTGACTGTTACTACACACTAAACTACTATTTTTTAGCTTTATTAAAAAGGTCACAAAATTAAAATTTCCTTTTGCTTGCACTGCAGCACAATGTGACATGCTGTGCGTTAACACTGATGTGCATTGCACTGCGTAAACATGCAGACACGCTACATTTTTATGCACCACACACCACCACAATATGGAGTGAACGGGGACAGAAAACAGTTTTCTATGTGGCCTTTTGTTGAGCATGTGTTCAGTTCTGATCAACGCAGCTTAATGTGCCTGGTGTGAACAAGTCTTAAAACTCAATACAGCATACATATCTCCCCAGTCACCAGTACATACATTAAGATGTCTCAATATAAGGCAAGTTTTACACAGAAAACAAAAAATCAAAATAGAAAAGTGTTAAACAGCCAAAATAATTAAACTTATAGTTGGGACATGAAATGCTTAAAGGAGAACTATGAGGTGAGTGCTTTTCACTCACCTCATAGTTCTAGCCGAACTGTGACAATGAGACTATCACAGGTCGGCTCAGTAGATCGGGAGGTGAGCGAACACATACGGGCTGGATTCCACCCTCCGATCCTCCAGTGCTGACTGGCAGGATGGGGGGAGGGGGCGGGTACAGCTGGCTCTGCCTCTAGATAGGCAGAGCCAGCTTTCACTCACGCAGCTGGGCGGATCCAGACATAATTGTCGGGATCCGCTTCAGCGTCTCAGTATACCGCGAGCTGTAGCTCGCGGTATACTGAGCTTAGGGTGACGGGAGGACGCTAGTTTAAAAGGAGCTAGTTCTCCTATTTTATTTTTCTTACATGTTCCCATTCACAATGCATAACAAAAAAAATAAATTATATTCCAAGACAAAGCCACTGCACATAAAAAACAAAACAAAAACGAAAACACTTCTAGATAAGCATTAAAGATCTTAGGGATTACCCAACACAATATGTGACACCCCCAATAGTTCAAATCAATACAGTCTCAAAACTGCATGTGCAATGTGTTGTGAACCAGATCGCGTGTGCAACTCCACAAAATTAGTCTAGAGCACACAAAAAAAAAAAAAAGGTAAAAGTATTTTAAAAGGTTATTTCTACAATATAAAAGTGCAATTGTACTCCACTCCCAAAAGGTATTTCTTAGTGTGACATCCTAAGTGTTTGTGCCAATATCGCCTTTTAATTCAAGCGTGTTGGCTCCTCCTTGACATGTTTCATCGTAAAGACTTTTTGAAAAAGTCTTTAAGATGAAACATGTCAAGGAGGCGCTAACATGCCGACGTCATTTTGCTGATCACAGAGCACTGTATAATTCCTCTACTAGCATACAGTTTGTCTACTAAGCTTTGAATGTAAGTTTTTGTAGACTTTATGATTAAAGATTTTATACTATGTGGCTTCTACATTTTTTCCATGGGGCACTGAATGAGTTATAAGGAGAACAGTGCGGAGGAGGTTAATATTGGCAGAAGGTCTAGAAGGTGGATTGACAGGAATTGGAACAACTTGAACCGACCAACAGTTTCCAGAAAAACAGGGGGTTGCCATCAGCTGTTTTTGGAGAGTGGTTCACTAAGGATTGTAATCAGAGCGCAGTATGACCATTTAATAGCCGTCAAAAGTAGTCTGGTGAGTGTATTGATTGCACAGAAAGACTGTCACACAAGAAATACACCTTTTTGGAGTGGAGCACAATTGCACTTTGTTTTTGGAATGAGGAGACTTAAGCTGGCCATTCACCTTACAATTATCTGCAGATTTTCTGTAGTCAGATGGAAAAGGTGCAACAGATTCCTCCATCTACACTTAACTGTGTGGATAGAGAAATCTCCACCTGGGTCAATCTGTTGCACTTTTTCCATCTGACCACAGAAAATCTGCAGATAATTGTAAGGTGTGTGGGCACCTTTGGGCCTCGTTCACAGCAGATTCAGTGCGTTCCAGACCAATTCTTGCCAGAACGCACTGCATCGTGGACAGTTCACTATGTTGTGGGACAGGAGAGGGCGTGGCAGTCCATTGAAGTGAATGGCACCGTAGCGATCGTCCACACGAAAACGCAAGGCACATTATGCCTGCGGTCTGGTCGAAACAAAATGCTGCAAGCACTATTTTGATCGGACCAGACCACAGGCATAATGTGCATTGTGATCCCGTGGGGCCGATTGCATTGTAGCCGGAGGGTGTGGCTACGGTGCCATTCACTTCAATATGTTACACCAAAGATGTATGAGGTATTATGTTGTGCACCAAAATAATGTAGGTATTTTTTCTGAACATCTGAATGTGACAAACAGTTGTGCCAATATGCAGGATAAAAAAAAATTGCAGCGGAGACCATTTGTTTAAATTTAATAGGGTCTCAGAAAATATATAATTTTGGGGGAGGGGAGTGTTGTGTTTAAGTGATCTTCAGATCTGAAACGTGCATTTTAAAACGCATGCAAAAACTGCTCTGGCAGCACAAAGGTAAGGGCTTGTTCACACCAAATGCATTCCAGGAGCAGAGCAGTTATAGACCGGATCAAAACTGCGTCCAATGCATGCCAATGGTATTTTGGGCTCTAGTCCACACAGCAGCGTTCAGTTCCAGAGCATGTAAAAAAAACCTGCAACAAGCCTTACTTACCTGCTCTGGAACGCATACAGACGCATCAAATACTGATGCAAACGCCTTGGAAAGCCCATTTTAAAATTAATTTTTTTTTAACCTAAAACGGCCCTGAAAAACGCGGCAAAAATGCGGCACTGCGTGTGCAGAAACTCATGCAGATCTGGTCTGCATTTGGTGTGAACAAAGCCTAAAGGCTATATAAACAAAGCAAGAGGGAGCGAATGAGAAGGTAATTAGGCCTAACATACACTTTAAAGTTAAGAAAAATCTAGCCAATCAAATGATCTCTGAACGCACTGTTCGCCTTACAGTGCATCGTATGGGATATGGAAGCTGAAGGTCTGTTCGAACACCTTTGCTGTCTGCAGTTAAGATAAAACGTCTCCAATTCGCACAGGAACACAAGGATTGGACAGTCGAGCATTGGAAAAAAAAGTAATGTGGTCCGATGAATCACGTTTCCAGTTGCATCATGCAGATGGCAGAGTGAGAATTTGGCGGAAACAGCATGAAAGCATGCACCCCACATGCATGAGTACAACCCTTCAAGCTGGTGGGGGCAGTGTTATGGTTTGGGGCATGTTTTCCTGGCAT
>NW_017306585.1:1387995-1392898 GCF_000935625.1 Nanorana parkeri
TTTTTTTTTTGAAGATATGGGTAAACAATGCGATTTAACAGCCTTTGAACGTGGGATGATTGTTGGCGCGAGACATGGAGCGAGTATCAGCAAAACAGCAGAATTCCTTAATGTTCAAGAGCAGTTGTTGTTAAAGTGTTTAAAGACTGGACTGTCAGCCAAAAATCTGGGTCTGAACGTGCAAATTGTGGCTGTCAGCGACTAGAACGGAGAGTGGCAAGACTTGTACAAGAAAACAGAAGGGCAACAGTGCATCAAATTACTGCAGATCTTAATTAGGGATCCACTCAAATGATCTCTGAACGCACTGTTCGCCTTACAGTGCATCGTATGGGATATGGAAGCTGAAGGTCTGTTCGAACACCTTTGCTGTCTGCAGTTAAGATAAAACGTCTCCAATTCGCACAGGAACACAAGGATTGGACAGTCGAGCATTGGAAAAAAAAGTAATGTGGTCCGATGAATCACGTTTCCAGTTGCATCATGCAGATGGCAGAGTGAGAATTTGTCGGAAACAGCATGAAAGCATGCACCCCACATGCATGACTACAACCCTTCAAGCTGGTGGGGGCAGTGTTATAGTTTGGGGCATGTTTTTCTGGCATGATTTGGGCCCTTTAATTCGTGTGGAACAACGTCTGAATAGCACAACACACCAAAGTATCGTTGCTGATCAAGTTCATCCTATCATGTTGATGGCGTATCCCAATAGAGATAGCTTCTTCCAACAAGACAATGCGCCATGCCACGGTGCTCGTATTGTGCAGGAGTGGTTTCAAGAACATGAGGGAGACTTTACCTTGCTTTGGTGGCCAGATCAATACAATTGAGCATTTGTGGGACAAAATTGAAAGCCATCAGGCAGCTGGTTCCACAACCATCAAAATCTCACAGAACTGGACAGTGCTATTCATCAGACATGGTGTAGATTCCTCGCATCACCTTTCAACATCTCGTGGAGTCAATGCCAAGAAGAAGCACCGCATTATTGAAGGCAAAAGGTGGCCCAACGAAGTACCGATGGGGTGGTCATAATAATCTGGCCACTCCAGATGTATGTGGCTGGCAAAATACTAATATTGATCCAACTTGATCAAATAGTGAATAATTTAGATTTGTGTTAAATTCAAGTCAAGCATTATAGCAATATATTCTGCATACAGTTCCAAGCAACATGTGCTTTTCAAAGAAGCAAATCATCCGTTTTAGCTGTGCAGGTATTTTCAAGGTATTTTACCAGAAAATCTGTGCCTGTAGGCGACAGGTTTACAAGTTCATTTTTTTACTATTTTACTCACATAAGAATTAAAAATATAAAAGCTATACATAAATGTACTCCTTGGTTAGATCAGCAAATACAGATATTGTTCTTTGGCAAGTCATGCTTAGGATAGATGTAGCCTTTGAACCCCAGGCCAGGACTGCCACAGCGGCTCCATCACCGGAGCTCAGTACACAATCCCCCTCCGATCTCTTCTCCATTCTGTGAATGCAGATAGTGATGTATCACTTCCGCATTCAGCTGTCATTCTGAGCTACAGAAGCCGGGAAGAAGCTGGTAAAGCAGATCAGTTTCTTTTGGGGTGCCTAGGTGACATTAGGGGTCTCTGAGACCCCTGGTGACTCCATAAAGAGATGTGGATGTAAATTGGCCATCACATAGCGGGCTTCTTAGCCCCATATGTGATGGCAATACAATTAAGTGTAAAAAAAGTAAAGTCCCCTGCCCCCACATACAAAGGCAAACATGCGTCTTGTACACCTACATGCGAAGACGATTGCACCCATTGTGTTACTGTTAGTGTGTACAAAAGTTTGAGCGTGAGCAATAATTTTAGGACAGGACCATCAGTCACCATTAACACTAAACTGATGAGCAGTAAAACCTTAATGCACTGCCTGTGGCCAATTTTAAGTATGGTAGCTTTTTGCAATTTCACAGGTGTGCACAATTTTAAGGCTCGACATGTTTGGTCTCCATTTACCCGACGTGACCCTAGCTTACATTTTACCAAAAAATTGGGATAAGAAGCGTTTCATAAACACAACATAGTGAAAACCATTAAAAAAATTACTTTTTTGTTGTTATAGTTAAAAAAAAAAAAACCCCAGTGGTGATTACATACCACAAAAAAAAAGGTTCCATCTGCCCCCAAAGAAAGGTATAAAATTCATTTCAGTACAGCGTTGCATGACTGAATGTCAAAGTACTGCAGTGCTGAATACTGCAAAATGGCATGGGCAGGTTTTTAACACCCTGATCTTCAAGTAGGTAATCAATATGGTCAAATTATAACTGCATTAAAAGGACTCAGATGTGGAGCCATTTTTGCAAACGGTTATTAAAACATTCCTATGCCATTAAAAACATTTCTCAAACTGCCATTTTAGCACAGCTATTTTATCTGAACTGAAAGTTTAGTCTATTAATAGACCTCAAAACTCACTAACATCACTAGCACAATCTATGGCTCATAATACCACTACCTTCTGTCTAATCTGTTTTAACTGGCCAATAAAAATATCAGAACATTGATCTACTGTGCATAGGTCAATTCAGCTGACCCTAGCAACAATAAAATTTGAGTTTAGGGCAATTGAGGAGGCAAAGGAAGCCTTGCACAGATCTTCCATTCACTGGAAATACAACAAACTCCCCATTATCCAGCATTCAAGCAACGGGCAAAAAAACCCAAAAAAAGAGAAAACAAAACCCTATTTTATTGCTGGTACCCTGACTCACTAATACATGAAGGGGAGGGGGGCGCTGAAAGAGTTTACCATTCACTCTTGAGCAACCCTAAATTAGTTATCCAGCACCTACCGATCCCCATGGATGCCACATAACGAGGAATTTAATGTGCACAGCATTTAGATAAAGTTTTCTATACTGCCAGATCTACTCCAGTCACTGGGGAAATGCAACAATCAGAAAAGGTCTTCCAACCTGCATGATTTGGTCTCCAAAGAATGATCATTTGGGCTATCGGGCTCTGCCTCAGACAGTGCCAAGGCCAGATCGGAAAACTAATCTAATGTCTATTACAACCTTTACTACAGTATCAAGAAACCTTGTCCTTTATGGGTTATCACACTTTGCACATCAATGCTCCTTATATTTTAGTTGAATTGTCCTGTTTTTGTTTTTAGCATTCATAGATTAATGCTTGTGTACGACTACTACCTAAAAAGGGACCAACAAACATCTTGAATCTGCAATTCAGTTTATGGCACTATATCACAAAAAAGGTTGCGGAACTGGGAAGCATGCAGTGAAATAATAAAGGGAATGAATACCGAAATGGCACGGTTATACAACCCAATGTGGCACTGCAGTAGTGTGAATGAGCCCTAGGAAGAAATCTCACTTCCTGCTGCCTTTTCAGAAATTGAAACAATTTTGGCTGTACATACACTTGAGGCAAAAGGCCTAGATAGGTTTCTCAATGTGAAAAATCTCATTAATGCTTATATTTATGAAAAATAATTTTGTAGAAGTTCAGTCCAGCGTTACCCCACTGCTTTTCACAAAAACATTCTGAAAGATTATAAAGCATTAGTTCCCTTCCTCTGGATCAATGGTGGGTTTATGGTAATAAGGATGCAAGGTTAGTCTTTTGCTTAATGATCAGCTCAGTAAGCAGGGAGCAGAGCATAGGGATACAGAGCTTGTGGCAGGCCCAGAACAGAAGGGTGGAGCATGCTGGCATCTGTCACATTGCAGGAATCTTTGACAATGCAAAGTTGTGGAAGGGATATCAAAGGAGCCTGGAGTTTAGAGAACTGATGCACATTCTATTTGCACCTATTACCTTATAAATTGCAATTCAAGAAAATATATTTCCACTTATAAGTCCTTAGATGTGGTGCACTAGTTTTCTGCAACTTCAAAAACGTGCCTGGCCTAAAAAAAAAAGTACCAGTTGATCCTAGGGTAAAAACATGACTCCTACACAGATAGTCCCTGCCCAGACTCCAGGTATTCTTCCACTCACCAATACCAGGCATTTTCCCCTTTCCCAACAACAACATGGTACATTTACCATGTTGTTGTTGGGAAACACAAAGCTGTGCGCTTTGTGTTTTCAGTCAACTTTGTTGGGAGGTAGGTATTTAGCATAAAAATAAAAAAAAAAGTTCAAGTTCAAGTATAACAGAGTAAGAAAAGCAGACTGTCGAGACTGAAAGGGAAGGAGGCTATTTTTCTTCTAGAAGGCGACCCAAATTTTATATTTGGGAGTATTCTCTTGCTGGGTTAAAATTTGTTCACTCCCCAATTCCATTCGGAAACCAACAGTAAAAAAAAAAAAAGTACTTTTCAGTAAATTAGATTTCCATTTGACTAATTTCCCAAGCTATGGGACAATTTGAATATACCTGAAACAGTACAACTTTACCGAAGACCATCATACCTTTCCTTTTTTTTTTTTAAATATAAAAAAGTAGCACAATTTTCCTTTGATCTGAATGAGCTATTAAAAACAGTCAAATCAGTTTGATGTGTGGACCGCTAGTTAACACTACCTACATTCTAAACAGCCAGGTGTCAGGGATTGACGTGACCTGATGTTTGGTCTCTACACAGCATTTATGGAAACATGGTTTGTCAGTTTCTAGGTATCTGTTTTAAGATATCTGTACAATCATACACAATAAACTGGTACATTAATGTGTAGGGAGGGTTTTATACTGCCGTAGGCCCTTTAATACTATCGCTACTTGTGTTATGTAACTATTTTAGTAAAAACTGCTGCTAGAATAGGCAACTGGAGACTATGAAATATCTACTATCCAGAGCTGCATTTCAACTGTACACATTGGTAAACCGAAGAAGGCAGAGATGGTTTAATGTTTCTTTCCTTGAAACTTCCATGAATTTTCCTTGATATTGACGTCCCCCCCC
>NW_017306585.1:1393045-1402211 GCF_000935625.1 Nanorana parkeri
ATCTTGATAGATTCAGTATCGCAAATCCAAAAGCAAAATATGGACAGTAAACATTTATGTTCAGAAATTCTGTTCCATTTACCACTAAAAATGCAATAAAAGGGCCAGTTCAAAGACCCATATGTAAAACTTTGTCAATCATTTTACCACTAATATAGATCAGAAAATAAAACGTTAATAAAAGCAGCTATAGATCTGGCCCAGATTAAGACAATATAAGCCTTGACAATATCCCTCAATCCATCTGAAATTGTTATAATAGACTTTAAAGCTTGCCAATTAGATTTACATTGGTTTAATCTACACCTTAATTTTACATATTTATTTTTTTTGGTCACCTGTTGTGAAAATGTGAAAGATACAGAACAGTTTATAGGTATGAATTGCAAGCCTACGACAGCAATTCTGTTTAATATTGTGTATTAGGAGTTATCTTATTAGTGCATCTACCCAAGCATGGTAATTGGTTTGTATACATCAAGATAGTTACTGCTTATAGACTGAACTCTAGTATTTGCACATTGTGTTGAGCTTATTTGTACTTCCTAATGCTAAATTGTCACAAAGTTTGCCAATTTAGAACTGTAAATGTGATCATATAATTGCCAATTAAAACATCTGTTAAGAATTTTTTTTTTAAATGACTGTGCTAGAATATGTTAAGAATAATTAAAATATTAAACCAGTGCAGGAAGGAGAGTAGGCCTAGAAAGCAAGTTCTATGTAGAAGTCCAGTGAAACAAAATATAGCAGTTCCATAAGTCTTGATCACCTTCCTTGACCATTCCCTACCTAATCCTAGGTGAGGGTGGTGCTCCACCAGCGTCCAGCTGTTATCATCCACACAATGACTTTTGTAAACCAGCACCTGGCAGAAGTCCCTGGCTGTCATGTCTGCTAGAATCTCCACCATTTTGCTTGTCCCATCTTCACTAAAGACTTTAACCACCTGTAACATAAAGGACACACTTAATAGCTTGACGGTCTATCACAATGCATTAACAATAACCTTGCCTTATCTTTTGCCTAACTGATGTCATTGTGCTAAGAACATATATCATGCTACCACTACGGGTGAAACTTTAGAATCCTGTGAACTAATTAAGCTGTACTATCACTTTGCACTGCAGTGATAAGTGAATCTATTGTTACTTTTTCAACTTTCTAAAAAGGCGGGGGTTGAACAACTGTGTATACCCTAGGTATTTGTGCTTCTCTGGTCTGTCTTTTAAAAACTCCCAACAAACTGGAAAAATATAGGTACATAACTGATGCCATAACTGACATCTGTAGAACACTTTTTTTTTTTTAAAGAAAGGGATTAAAGCATACATTGTATCACTTTATATCTAAAAAGATATGGCAGCATTGCTACATTAACATTTTTGCTCTTAATTTTTAGACCAGGTTGCCAGTGCAATTTAAATAGATGCTCTGTACGTCTGCGCAGCACATATAGCGCTCATTCTGAAATGATTTAACTGTTATATAATTTTCCCTCTGCAAGACCATATTGGTTTATGACATGCATAATAACTAGCCCCAGGAAAATCCTAACACCTTTGCAGAATTCTACATTCTAGAACTATGAAAAATACCCATATTGCACAGTCACATATGTATACAAGGAGCAGGTTGTCTAAGCTATGACGTGAAACACATGCATGCACACACATTAAAAGACGTGTTAAATTATTTTTAGAACATTTAAACTTGTGCACAAGGATGATCTAATAAATGGGTTTTTAAATGATGATATATGTACTACATACAAATATTTACATGAAATCACATGTGCCAATGCACTCATTCCGTGTAGAGGGTGAAACACAAACTAATGAAGATACCATTAGAGGATTTATTTAATATAAAAATTCTTACCTCTACTGCATGTAAAAGGCAGCAGTCAGGAGAACAAGATGGCATTTTTAAGTCTAGATTGCCTCTTGAAATATTTATATTTTTCCTTTTTTGCCTTCCAAGCCCCTCTTGCAGACTAAAAGCTGCACACTCAGGGTACAATACACAGTGTCAACGGATTACTGTACTGTACCTGTCACGTAGCCAGTCTTATATGGCACTGTTCCTGGAGAAAGGCAGGCAACTCTTCCAGAGCTCCTCTCAAAGGGTTACACAGTCAATCTTTTAGGTTGTGAATCAAACCACATTTTGCAGACCAATCGTAGTCCTCCTGTGACTGATGTAATCATTTCCCACACACTCTTGCAGACTTCCCTTTTTTTTTAAAGCGTTTATAAAAATTAAAAAAAAGGCCACCCTAGAGAAAAATATCTGTTTTATGACCACCCACATAATATCCAAACCCCCAAGATAATAAGTTCAAAGAAAAAATAAAAAGAGGGGGGGACAATTCTCTGCCAAAAGCATGCGTGTACTCTGAATCCTGATTGCTGTGCCAAACTGCACACACAATAGCCCTGCCTGGAAGCAGCTGATGTCATCCACATGCAACTTAAGCATCTAAAACTTCTGGTGTGCGGATAACTCTTTATTTCCCTTTGCAGATGAGGTCAGACGACACTAGAGGGTTGTCTGCTGTGCTACGGATTTAGATTTGCATTTAAAGGAATGCAGTGTAGGCTGTAGTTCCAATGAACAAATGCAGGTAGAGTCATTTTGCATTAATTGCTCGAGCCACTTTTCTACGTGTTTTCTTTTTTTCAAAACTACAGATTCAGAGGGTGTTAAAAACCCCCCCGGGAGATGTTCTATGTATAATGACATCTTAGAAAACTGCACAAAAAGCAGTGCAAAAGCAAGATTAGCAAAATGTAGCTTGCAACTAATTGAGACTTCAATTTACAGTAGATAGTGGAGTAGACAACATGATCGGTTGCTAAGGCTCCACTCACACAGGAGCGATTTGCGCAGAAACGCGCTAAACAAGAAACAATGCATTCCAATGTGCATTGTTCAGACTATTGTGGTGTGCCACAAAATAGTTAGTGTGATTTTAGGGGTGGATTCTGCGTGTTTGCAGCTATTACTATAGCCGCAAACGTGCCTAATCCACGCAGATGTTACCATTTGTGTTTTCGCGTGGCAAATGCTACCGCTATTTGATTGGAGCCTAAAAGTTACTCTGCACACTTGCTGCTGCCCCAATTTTATAAGCCCACATCTGTGTAGTCTTTCAGAGAAAATGTATGCTGCATAACCGTTTATCAATAATGTTTCTACTGTAACAAGACAAATATTATTCAGAAGTTTACATAGCGCCAAACACATTGTAAAGCGCTGCGCAAACTAAGGAAGACATTACAATTACAATTCAAGACAAGATGGTAAGGAGGGCCCTGCCCCTGAGGGCTTACAATCTAAAAGGGAGAGGCAAGTGTTACATGAGGTAGCTGTGTGGGTACAAATAGTTTTAGAACGTGATGGTTGAGTGGTTAGGTTGAGGTGAGATAGGCTTCCCTGAAGAGATGTCTTAAGGGATCAGCTAAAGGCAGAGTGGAAGATAGACGGATAGGTTGGGGTAAAGAGTTCCAGAGGATGGGAGAGATTCATGAGAAGTCCTGGAGGCAAGCATGGGAGGAGTTGACTAGGGAGCTGGAAAGCAGGAGGTCTTTGGAAGAGTGGATGAGACAGTTAGGGTGATACTATGAGGGTATCTTCACACCACATGCAGTGCGTTCCGGTCCAATTCTGTCCGGAATGCACTACATCACATTGTGGTCGGCTCACTATTTCGGGGGGGGGAAGAGACCTGGCAGGCCATTGAAGTGAATGGTACGCCCAACCGGCCACATTGCGATCGCCCGCACGGGACATTATAGCTGCATAATGCTGCACTGTTTTGATCGCGTCGCACCAGACCGAAACGCAGGCACATTGTGCCTTGCAATCCTGTGCGGGCGATCGCATTGCGGCCGGAGGGCGCGACTACGGTGCCATTCACTTAAATGGCCCACCACGCCCCCTCCTTGCCCAATAAAAAGTTAGCTGGCTGCAATGCCAGGCAGTGCGTTCTGGCCAGAACGCACTGCAACTGGTGTGAACAGGCCCTCAGACCAGGTTTGAATTATAGCTGGGGGCAGAGTTGTGGATGGCTTTGTAAGTGGTTAAATATTTTGACTGTTATCCTTTGGGCTTTTGGAAGCCAGTGTAGGGATTGACAGAGGGGGGATGCAGACACTGAGCGGTTGGTTAGGTGGATGAGTCTAGCAGCTGCATTCATGATAGACTGAAGGGGGGGATAGACTGAAAGGGAGACTGAAGGGGGGATAGACTGAAAGGGGGGATAGCCTGTGTAGAGGTAGGCCAATGACGAGGGAGATGTGTTATCAATCTTCAAAGGAAAAGTTGGGGGAAGGTTCACAGGGAGGAGTTTTTGAAAGATTGAGTTTTAAGTGTTGTGACATCCAGACTGATAGGTCAGTTAGTAGTTTAGTGACACGCAAGGATATAAAAACAATCTGCAGTGATCAAGCACAGGGTTAGTTCTCCCAAGGTATATCTAGACAAAATAGAAAATAGATCTCAGCCAATTACAATTCACAGCCATTTTCTGCCACTTTCACACTATATACGGTACATATGAATGCAAAGATAAGGATTTAAAAAGGAAACAGTTTGAGGCCGATACATAAATGTTTTGTCCAGCATACGGTACACTGAAGATGCACTGAATAAAATTATCTGCTCAACTTTTTTTGCTAATGATTCAGATGTTTAGAAGGGTGGCTTCAGAACAACCTGGGATATACACTAAAATCAGGGCTCGACAAATCTCAGGTCGCCATGGCGACTGGAAATCACATCCCGGCCCTTGGTTTGTTAGCCTCCTCCGCCACCGCATCAGGTCTGCTCCCCTCCATTCTCCTCCCTGCTGCGGTCTGTCTCCTTCGATCACCGCCTGCGTCCGCAGAGGCAGCAGGGATAGAAGGGGGGACAGACTGCTGCAGCCGGGGCCCACTGGGGAGGAGAGACCGCCGTCAGCCGTTGTACCCACAAGCCAGCTTACTATTGGCCATTTCAAATTGCAATAGTAGGTTGGCTACTGCCAATCAGCAGAGGAGGACATAAATGAGAACTTTCCTCGGTCAGGTCCCTCTGCCGATTAGTAAGCAGGCAGTGGACGGGTGCAGTAGCCAGCCTGCTATTGCAATTTGAAATGGCCAATAGAAGACTGGCTATTGATCCCAGCAACTGCCTGCTGTGTTTACAGTCAGCTGCTTCAGCCAGGACCTGTCATCCCCCAGCTAAAGCTATTGAAGTGGAAAGGTGATACTAGGGACCTAATAGACCCCTAATGTCACCTTAAAAGAACCCATTATCTCCAATGTGCCATCACATATGGGGCTTGTGAAAAAAAAAAAAAGTAGCCACCACTCCAAGCTCGCTCCCGTGATGTACTACAATCTCATGTTTAGTTTACCAATTTGCATTGAGATTGTAGTCCATCATGGGAGCGAGCTTGGAGCGGTGGCTACTTTACAAAACACACCCCATGTGGAACAAAAGTAGCCACCCTCCAGAAGGAAGGACACTGTCTCAGCATCCAATTCAGAGATGTTTGGAGGATCTACACCCGAGTGATACACAAAGGTATACATTTTGTAATAGTTAGGGTACTTGAATGCATTTTTAAGATTTAACATTTGAGTTTAGCATCACTTTAAATAGGTCAAGCAAAATATCTAATTAAATTAAACTTTATTACAATCAAGAATATCTCCATGTCTAGGATGTTCCAAGTGTCCCTTTCCCTGAGCACAAGTGTTGAATGGCCAGCTATCATTTCTAAAGGTTCTGTCACTATCAGTTAAGCTTTGTCACGCAGACCTTCTATTGCCTATTCCCTTACTTCTGGGTTTAGTGGTTGTTACATATTTGATGCCCCTCCATGATAACCGTATTGAAGACCCTGGATCTAGGGGTGATAATACTGCCCACTTGCATTACTGGCTCCAGTGGAAACTGCATTCTCTTAAACGAACGGCTATAAGAGCTACAATTCAAAATACATTCTGGTGATGGTTTGAAATATTTCACTGGGAACTAGTGACTAGGTCGTCCAAAAACATTGGTGGTGGTGATGGTGGTTTTACTCTCCCAACATGTTTTGTGCTTGTGTATATAATGCCCAACAGTAACCTAAGCTGTTCGTTCTATGTACATTACCCTACTCCCCTAGGTCTTTCTCTGTATGAAAGATATATCTGCAGGACTGGATACGACACATATATAGCCTGCCTCAAACAGACAACCAGCCACATACAGCAAGCTCAGCATAACAGAGCAAAAGATCTCCTACATGGACTTAGTGACATAAAACCCTCAGATTTTTTAACATAATAGTGCAATGTGTGCCTTACTGTAATCCATGGTTGTTTCCCTTCTCTTTGCTTGTCTTCCTTTTACATCCGTATCTCTTCTCATGCTGGGCAGAACTTCTGTTTTGCAGCAGACTGCCTTGTCTCTGGAATGGATACATGGTGTCTGTCGATTCACATTCTGAGCCAGCACTACTGGAAGAGGCACTCAGCTGCAAAGGGAAGTTGTCCCCAAGCATGAGAAGATATGAGGATTTAAAAGGAAGAGCAGCAAAGAGAAGGGAAACAACCATGGATTACAGTAAGGCACACATTACAGTATTAGTTTATGTTAAAAAAATCGGAGGGTTTAATGTCACTTTAACAGTAAACATTAGAAGTCAACTGGCTAGGCATGCCCAGTACTCCATACATTGCCCCCATTCTATTTCCTATCCTGACATCCATCACCTGTACAAGAGGATGTTCACTCATGGCAACCCAGACAGCAATAAATTAAATCACAGGAGGTTCTAACCATTCACTACAAAAAACATGAGTTCCCTGCGCTTCATGTTCTCTCTCTGACACGTGTCAGACACAAGGGACACAAGGGAAGAAATCTCAAATTGTAGCAACAAAACCAGCAGCAATAGAAAGTGCTGCGGTTGCCATCAACATTGCAGAGTGGCAGCAGGCTGATGAGTGCTGGAGTGTTACAGCACCTGGCACTGAAAGAATGTGGGAACGGTGAGATAGTAGAAGTATAATCCTGACCCTATGGAGAGAGGTAGAAGAATGAAAAGCATGTGCTCAGGTAAGTAAGCCACTTCACACCAATGGTGGGAGCTTTAACATGGTCACTGACCACCAATGAAGGTGGGATTAACATTAATACCACTGGCAACCAATGAAGAGGGAGGCTTTAATATTGCGGCCACTGACCAATGAAAGAGGGTTTATTTTTGCTTCCACCAACACGAGTGAAGAGGTTTATTATTGCTGCCTCAGACAATGCTGGGGGGGGGCTATTAATAATGCCAAAGACACAAGCGATGGGGGGGGGGTTATTTTACTCCCACACCACAAGCCATGTACAGTGAACACCCACTTAATGGTGTAGGAGCTCAAAGATGCTAACTATTATTCAACGGTCACAGTCTTCATGAAGTTGCAGCCACACTTCCAGCCTCAGCTGACTGCTTTCCACTCCCACCCTCAGCATCCATGGGGTTTCATTTAATGATTACTGAAAATTGTGGTGCGTGTCCAGACATGCTAGGTACAGTACTCTCATCTGCACCCTATATAAGATGCCATAGAGGTTACATAACCCTGACTGGTCAGAATATACAACACTGTTTACGGAATGAGTCAAAGTGCTCATTACCTCAACAGTTGCCAAGAAAGACTTAAGTCTTTCTAATTAAGTTCTTTACAGAGTCCCTGTTGCTAGGCCATTTATTTAAACACAAATATTATGTGCACATTTTATGCATGTTTACTGGTAAGAGCCTCCCTTGTGTTAACACGTAAATGCCCCGGGACTGCTGCCGGGTGCTGCCATCTTGAAATGTGATGTCAGCAGCCCCAGCAGAGTTCACTTTGTTTCTCCCCTAGCAGCTGCATAAAAGGTTATGTAGGCAGATGAAGGGAGGGGCAGAGGAGCTGGGCAAGCACAGAACTAGAAACTCCCAGAAAGGGCTCAGCTCCAATTACATGCTGAGTGAAAGTAGTGACAACAGCATCATCACTCACTCAGAAGAAACAGCAGAGTATGGAGCTTCTCCTCCCCCAAAGCCCACTCCTCTTCTTCCATGCTCCTCCACGGGCAGGCTGTGCAAAAGCAGAATTTCAAGCAAGTAAAAAAGTATCTGAGTGCCATCATTCCCTGGCTGACATCCCTGCTCCGATTAGCCATTAGAGGCAAAAAGTCAGAGCAGGTAGCAGCCAACTGGAATATAAATGGGAGTTCTTGGATGTCAAGAAGTAGTGCTCTGAACAGGGTGATCGGGTGTGAAATACAATTCACTTTGGGGTTAAAAATAGGCAAGCGAAATTACACATTAATGGGAACTCCACTAGGGAAGTCAGAAATGGAAAAAGATTTGGGGGTCATTGTAGACCACAGACTGAATAGCTTGCAGTGCCAGGCTGCTATAAACAAAGCAAGTAGAGTCCAGTATTAAGAAGGGAATGTTTTGCAGGGATAAGTCTATAATTCTGCCACTTTACACATCACTGGTTCGGCCTCACCTGGAGTATGCGGTACAGTTTTGGGCACCAGTCCACAGAAAGGCTGTCCTTGAGCTGGAAAGAGTCCAGAGGAGGGCAACCAAACTCATTAACCACTTGAACCAGGTGTTTAGACCCTTCCTGGCCAGGCTATTATTCAGTATTTAGCGCTGCGGTACTTTGACTGAAAATTTATTCCGTTATGCAACACTGTACTGAAATTAATTTATACCATTTTTTGGGGACAGATCGAGCTTCTTGGTGGTATTTAATCACCACTGGGGTTTTTATTTTTTACTATATTAAGGAAAAATTATTGTTAGGAAACAATGATTAATAGTTTACCAAAAATATGGGTAAAGACGGGGTAACGTCGGGTAGACACCGAACATGTCAAAATTGAGCACACTCGAAAATCGCAAAAAATACCATACCCAAAATTGATCATAGGTGACGCTTTAAAAGCTTTTACCGCTCATCAGTTTAGTGTCATCAGTGATTGATGGCCCTAGAATTATTGCTCTCACTGCGTTGTTCGCGACGATATGCAACGTGTGGCGTAATGGGCGCAATCGTCGTTTTCACACGTATGCGCACCCGACGCATGCGTGTATGTATGGGGGGGGGGGGGGGGTCGGAAAAACACAGATTTA
>NW_017306585.1:1402702-1409825 GCF_000935625.1 Nanorana parkeri
GTGAAACTTAAATTGTGTCCCTATTTTTTTCCCCACTTAACTTTATTGCCATCACATGGGGGGCTACGAAACCCCTCCATGTGATAGCAAAAGATGCGACAGGTCCTCTTTATGGAGACATCAGGGGTCTCCAAGACCAGTCGCCTAGGACCCCCCTGAAGCAGAGATCTGCTTCAGCTTCTCTCCAGCGTCTGAAGCTGGACAGTGACAAGAATGCGGAAGTGATGTAATATACATCACTTCCGCACTCTGCAGCAGAGAAGGGACCGGATGGAGGTCGTGTGCCAATCTCAATCTGATCCCCTGTCTGAGAGGCACTATGCTGGTCCCGGGCTCGCACCGGGCACAGCGGAGCCGGGACCAGCGTGGCAGCGGAAGCCGCACATACCAAGACCTCATACAAGTGATCTGCCAGCTCTATAGCCGGCGGATCGCTTGCATGTTAACAGGCATCACTGTCAGTTTTAAGTTTTAGGAAGTTTTATCTTAAATGTATCAGTGTATTCATATGGAAAACTATATTTGATCATTTGGGATAAAACCAGTCAGCAACCAAAATTAAAAATCAATTGCAGACTTTACATTGCACGCTATAGTATACATCGCCTGACCAGTTTACAGGTTCACATGTTGACTAGGTACTTGTTGAATATCAAGATATGCTGGTAAATGAACCCCTTCGTGACTTGACTACATACAGTGTAAGTCGCCAGCATCGGGGCTGTTTAAACAGACTCCCGGCGACTTTTGCCGCCGGGACTCTGTTTAAACTTGTAGAGCCGACTGTCGGCTTTACAACAGAAGCGATCCTGGCGACTTACATGTAGCCAGATCGCTTCTGTGTCCCGAAGAAGGGGCCGCCCCCCGCCCCGGCCCCCGCCGCCGTGCTTCCCCGGGCTCCGTTGCTCCTCCTACGGGCCACGCCGGAGAGCAATAATTCTAGGGCCAGTATTTTGGTGTATCTCTAAATTGATGACCTGTGGGGGCTTTTAAAGCGTCTATTGACTTTTTGGGGTACTGCAGTTTTTCGCCGTTTCACGGACGCACGCAATTTGTAACCTATGCATGTTGGGTATCTTTTTACTCGTTGTAACCTCATCTTTTATATGTCATTTAAAAAATTGGTATTTTGTTGCGTTTTGGGGCATGAAATTAAATTTTTCACTAAATGTTGGGGTTTAATAAGGAGTTGCGCTAATATTGCGCAACATAAACATTTGCAACTACCACCATTTTATTCTATATGGTCTTGGCATTCAGAAAATATATAATGTTGGGGGGTTTGAAGTCATTTTCAGGCCTAAAATGTGGAATATAACATGGGTGCAAAAAATGAAAAAAGGGCCTCAGTCATGAAGTGGTTAAAAAGGCACATCAAACCATATAGTACAAAAAACTATTTAAATTTGATATTTACAATAAATCCCTTGACATAAGAAATGAAAATTGGAAATTATAGTTAGATTTATACAGACACAAACATATTTCTACAAGATTATGCATGCCAGAATGTTTCTATGGCAAACACAGAACTACCCAGTTTTATGCACTAAGATCTCAACAAGAATGACCTCAGCATCTGTATTGTCTGTTAAAACTCCAGTGAGCCATTTCACAGCTTTGCATTGCTGAGGAATAGAATGATGGCACTAAAGGGCTTTCCAGGAAAATCTAGGTCAGCACAGCCACCCAGATTGGATCTCCATGAGGGTAGAACTGGCAGGATGAAAGTCAGAGGTGCACTTCTTGCCAATTGTTCCAAAACCTGTCGCTGTTCATTAGCAAGGAAACGCCTGAATAAAATGTATCCCAGAGCTAAAGTCTTAAAAAGGGAAAGTTTAAAAACAGATCTGTGTAATCTTACCAAGGTTTTAAACAGTACACAAAAGTTTTAAATTAAAAACAGCAAGACATGTTTAACCCCTTCGTGACGGGAGACGTACACTGTACGTCCAGCCACAAAGGGACCAAATGACTTGTCACGTACACTGTACGTGACGAGTTATTTGCTGCTTTAGAGGGCTGTTAATCAACGCTGATTAAAGTAGAACTCCAAACGAAAATAATCTCCATTTTCACAAATTAAGCTTGGGAATTGACTCCCAAATCAAGTTATAAAGCACTCTGCTTTATAAATACCTTTTATTCTGCCTATTGCTCTTTTCAGATCCCAGCAAGGGCAGTGGATGGAACCAGTCTGCCCTGCTGTGAACTACAAAGACAGGAGGAGCAACTGTCAATCACTCTCACCCACTAAGTCAGGCTTTCCGCTGCCTATGCCACCAGCATTACCTCCTCATGGGGCGCGTACAAGTGTTTGACAGTGGCTCCTCCCAACATTGCCATTCACAGCAGAACAGTCCCACCCACGCATCCTTGTCATTTGAATATGAAAAGAGAAAAGCGAGAGTAAGCTGCAGACACCTTTTTTTCAGCATGTGCACAAATAGCAATACTGCAGATGGCCTTACAAATCATTACCAGCACTAACAGCAAAGTAGGTCACTGGCAGGAACATTTTTGTTTATCTGAAACCAATTAAAAAAGAAAAAAAAAAAAAAAGTAATGCAATGCTATACAGATGTATTGAACAGACTTTTTTACAGTTTACTTTTTCTGACACCAAGTAGGATTGAGGTGATTTAGGGAAATAGTGTAGAGTACAAGATTGGTTGTACAAAACATCAAATAGTTTGGCAGGTAATACAGAAAAGCATAGGATTGCACTAGCATCAGTACCGATACAGAGTATCCGGGTGAGTACTCGTCCAAATGCTCCCAATACTTATCCCACAACTTCTGGTATCAGGAAGCCGGGCGGCAAGTCACGATGACTAGGGAGCACGGAGCCAGTTTTCCGGCCAATAAGGAAGCCCCGATTGGCCGGAAATCCAGCTCCATGCTTTCACGTCACCAGGCGACGAGGAACCACAGAGACTGCTTCCCGGCTAATCAGGACCCAGGTGGCAGTCATTACACGCCACCCAGCTTCCTTAATTGGACTACCGATATCGGCGAGTAGCGGGGAAAAAAATATGGAACACACACCTCGATACCCCCCAAAAAACACATCAGTGCATCCCTAGTATTTAACTAACCTTTTAAATATATATAGTATATCCCTAACCTTTTAAAAAACTTAAAAATTATTTATTGAAAAAATCTATAAAATACTGAAGTTATTCACAAAGGAAATTTAATTTTATTAAGCGCCCCCATTGCGTTTATACGGAGCTGCTAGCTCTGGCTGCAGATCTCATTAGTTATATAATGTATTATTTGCATCTAATCCTAACTGCATGTAGAATATAAGCAGATGGGCTGCATGGCGCTAGGCAGCCTTTCAATCTTGCAGCACCCAAACCGCCAGCCAGTGCATTTTACCTAGTGCATGTGCAGTAGGCCCAGCCAAAGAGAATGGTCATCCTGGCTGCATGCACATAGCCCCCAACTATCCATCTGGCTGGACTGTTACTCTTGCGACCACAGAACGCTTCTCACTTTTTCCTCAGTTTTACCTCTTTTTAATCTGATCACAAGTTTAAAGTACTACTTAACTACCAACCTTTTTATTATAGGTCATTTTCAAAAGGCAGTACAAAAGGAAAAGTGGTAAAGAACAGCACGTCTTGGATGAAGCATTAATACAAGCCTGCCTGTGACATTGAAGCAGTCACAGGTTGGCGCTATTGATCGGGAACGCAACGAACACATAGTGCCAATCTCCCAGTTCCCAAACCTCTCCCTATAGAGTGGGGACCAATCACTGCTGCCTGCAGGATCCCACACACATCTGAACACACCACAGGACTCTTGGAACAATGTCCTTTGGACAGAAAAGACCAAAGAGAACATGTTTGGCCATAAAAACGAAACAGGATTCCAGGCACGCCAGCAAATATACAACTGAATGGCTGAAAAAGAAAAGCATCAAATGTGTTGCAATGTCAAAGTCCAGACATCGCCCCAATTGAAATGCTGTGGCAGGACCGTCATACAGAAAATTACTACTTTAAAGGTTACTTTTGCTGCTAAAGGTGGCTCTGCATGCTATTTAATTCATACGGTGTACTTTGTTTTTCACACATGGCTTTTCCATATTGGCTTTATGGTAGTAAAATAATGACATTGTGTAATATGGCATGTGTTCTTCATCTGAGGCTGTATTTACCCAATTCTAAAACCTGCTAAGGACCAGCTGATTTTTATTATGTCCTGATACTTAAAACTAGGGATGCACCGATACTAGTATCGGTATCAATGCCGAGTATTTGGGCGATTACTCGTACAAATGCTGATGCCTAGCCTGATACTTCCGATATTAGGAAGCGGGGCAGAGAGCCATTACATGCTGCCTGGCTTCCCGATTGGCCAGCTTTCCAAACAATCAGGAAGCCGGCCGCCACGTAATGACGCAGCACCCGGCTTTCTGATTGGCTGGGAAGCCAGCTTCATGTTCCCTTGTTACCTCATGACAAGAGAGCATGGCCAGGAAGCCGGGTGGAGTCTTTACACGCCGCCCAGCTTCCTTAATGGGACTTGCGGTATCGGTATTGCGAGTACTGAAAAAAAAAAATATTGGTACTCTTACTCTATACTGAAAAACTGGTATTGGTGCATCCCTACTTAAAACCATAGCATTCAAAGAGGTTGTCCTTTTATCACACTAACTACTCTCCTGCTAGATCTTACTAACGAAAAGAGGGTCTTTGAGCCCCAGGTCCATTTAGGGAAACTGTTGCCCATTTAGATTTACAAACTCCTACCACATGGGGAGGTTCACTGAGCTCTTAAGATTGTGTTTTGCTTTGGTACCAATATTTTACATGTATTAGATCATACTGGTTGTTTATGACTACATGACTCTGTTTTTCTACATATAACATTCTATTATAGTAAGTGTGGGTATGTACCGGTTTCTCTACCCCTTTTCCCAATTTAATTTTTTTTTTTTTATAGGCAAAAGGTTCAAAATAGGTAATCCAAGTTATACTTTGTGCTTCTACTTTGATTTTTGGCCATTTCTATGACAAAGAACTGTCAGAACCTAACCAGAGACAGTGCATCACCACTAAAGTGCATCAAATGTACAAACAAAACCAGGCAAGAGACTAAGTTTAAACTAACACTAAATTTCAGTGCCCTGCAATGGGAGAAATCCAGAGGTTGCAATTGCTGACCTTTTGAAAACAAATGCTGTCTGGCTATCCTGCAACTTCTGCATCACTGATCCAGAACTAGTATGTGTCCCTAACCTAAAACAAGTATGCTGATTTAGCATGTCAAAGTGCTTACCTTCATACTTGTTTCAGATCAGTGACCAAGTATTGAACCAAAAAAGATATCCTCATTCTAGCCCAATGCTGCTCAGAACGAAATTCCAGCAACGGAAGTCTTCATGCAATGTTCATTTCAGGCAGACATTGCTAAACTAGTCTCCCACACCAATTCTGACCATCCATATCGCTTTAAAATAAAGCATTAAAAAGGTAAAAAGACAGACTTCAGTAGCAATGCCCGATTTCTAAATCTCCATTTAAGCCAAGGTCACTTGAAAAATACATTTGGTCAAGTGACCTGCTGAAAAAGCTGCTCTGAATAGATGGTGACAGGTTTCAGTTTCCAATTGTTTTGCTCTACCTTGCTTGAAAACCTACATAATCTCGCATGGATAACATTAGGAGCATCAGAATGGGACCAAGGTCAGTGCCAGAAGTAAAATCTATTCCTCATGATCTTGTAATTTCCCAGGGTTTCCTTTTTGAAACGAAATGTAAGATACATTACACAAGAAATGTCCATTTGTTATGTTCTGCTTTGTAAAGCTTCATTCTCTGCCTCAAAACATTCTCAGTTGTGGCAGAATAATGGAGCACCTACAAGACCTAGTCTTTGTATGCTATTCACGCATCTTGTGCTTTAATTCCAACAAGTGGTCAAAGATCGGATTGTGTAGGGATTCCCTAGAGCAAAATGGTCTATCAGAAGACACTCTTATACAAAAAGTAACCAACTGAGAAAATCTACCAGAAGCTGCAGATTCTTGTTTGAAAAAGATGTAATGGTTCCCTGTGGGCACCACCCAACACCTGATGGCCAGGATGATTAAATTCAGTAGGTTCCATAGCAATCAGAGCATCTGCACAACGGACGATCCTTTTGGGGAGACCACTTCCAATCTAGTACTAACCCTGCAGGTTCCAAAGTCATTAAAAAAATACTCTATGGGTCGCTAAGCAACACGTTCACTCTAAAGAACTCCAGGCAGTTAAAGGAACCCCTGCAGTGGGGTCTTGCAGCAGTGAACTCTTAGTTCTCCCCTCCACTTCAGCTGTGTACAGCCCTTTGTGTCCTCACGTACAATACAACAGTAGAAAGGTATCATGGCACACTCACAAACCAGCATGTAAAACAACTTGTCTCACCACTAAGGTTAATAACAGAGGTTTGGATACACGTCTTCTGCAGAAAATGTGACAGCCGCGCCAAGGCACCTCTTATAGTGCGGTCCTAACTCTAAACTATGAGAGTCTCCATCTTGGAGCACATGGGTTAGGACCGCACTATAAGAGTGCCTTGGCGCGGCTGTGCGGCTTTCACATTTTCTGCAGAAGACGTGTATCCAAACCTCTGTTATTAACCTTAGTGGTGAGACAAGTTGTTTTACATGCTGGTTTGTTGTGTGCCATGATACCTTCCTACTGTTTTACTGTTCAAAGCCCATTTCGTGTGCACCTTACTGTATAGCTGGTGACAAATTGTTGAGTGCGTTTGTCATTTGTTTTGCCTCACGTACAATACGACTCAATGGACTTGTATTACACATGACATCAACAGAGCTTAGACCACTGGCGCTCAGGAATGCAGGTTTAGGGACAGGTCTAGCAGCCAGACGGCAGTCAGGTTCAGATGAGTATCTTTATTTTAGCCCCACTGCAAGGGTTAAGTTTTTAAGTGCAGGGATCTTCTTTAACCAGTTGACATCCGCGGTGTTAAACCCCCTTCCCATCCAGGCCATTTTTCAGTATTCAGCGCTGCGATACTTTGACTGACATTTATTCCGTCATGCAGCGCTGTACTGAAATGAATTTTATACCCTTTTTTAAGGACAGATAGAGCTTTC
>NW_017306585.1:1409875-1414367 GCF_000935625.1 Nanorana parkeri
CTCAGTATACCGCGAGCTACAGCTCGCGGTATACTTAGACGCCGCAGCTGAAGCGGATCCCGACAATTATGTCTGGATCTGCCCAGCTGCGTGAGTGACAGCTGGCTCTGCCTATCTAGAGGCAGAGCCAGCTGTACCCGCCCCCTCCCTCGTCCATCCCGCCAGTCAGCACTGGAGAATCGGAGCGGGGAGGGGGGAATCCAGTCGCTCCCCTGTCACGGCTCTCTGCCGTGACAGGATCGAGAAGTGAGCAAAAGCCAGTATGTGTTCGC
Organism: Nanorana parkeri; assembly: GCF_000935625.1. Lineage (NCBI taxonomy): Eukaryota > Metazoa > Chordata > Amphibia > Anura > Dicroglossidae > Nanorana > Nanorana parkeri. Next base: position 1,410,148 of record NW_017306585.1, read on the forward strand.
TTACTTCCCGATCTACTGAGCCGACCTGTGACAGTTCTAGCCGACCTGTGACAATGAAATTATGAGGTGAGTGAAAAGCACACCTCATAGTTCTCCTTTAACTTAAAAGCAATTATAAGCAGCTGTGGGGACCAGCATTAGCCCATTTGCCACACATGGTCAAAGCACAAGTTTCACTTTCTCCACAGCCATCCACTACTGACTGAATATTTACCAGGATAGCTTTTCTATTTTGAGGTTAGATAGATCTGAAATAGGGGGCAATTGTTCTCCAAGTGACCTAGATTATATCTTACACAACAATGCTAATAAAGCCTTACATCTTTCACTCCCATAAGCAAGCTGTAGATCAGATACATTCTGAGCTTATGCATAGTTTGTCTTGGTGATACTTACACTTCTTTTGCTGGCAGGCTGATTTTGAGGTAATGATCCTGGTGCAAGTACTGGAGAACCTGCAGGTGTGCAAAGCTCTGGAAATGGATTTGGAATTGCTGGCAAAGATGATGTGCGCAGTTGTTCCTCCTGTAGACGTCTGCATGAAAAATAAAATAAAAAGGTTTACTCTGCACAAAAATGATAGTGAAATCTGAAGACAGTCTTGACAATTATACATTATAAAAGCAAATTGCATTCATAAAAAAATAAAACAACCTGTTATTGGTGGCTTGGGGCCAACACAGATGGGCTGGATAAATATAATTTCCAGAAACTATTTCACATGTAACGTGATCTAATAGATACTACCTGTATATGGAGAGGGATGCAGTTTTACTAACCCTGACAGATATGTTTGTTTCTGGTGGGCAACGCAAACAGAGTCATTTCCATTTCAGCCCATATTTGTGCTGACCACCAACCCCAACATAGGTTTTGGCACTGTATATAGACACACTTGTATCCTTAGTAGGGATTATTAATGGAATTGTCCTAATACTTTTATGGGATGAGCAGAGTTAAATTGTTCATCTAGTTTAGCCCTGCTTTGGGTAAAATATAAAAGACAGGGTCACTTCAGGTAAATAGACAAACATGTCAAGCCTGAAAATTGTGCACGCCCGCAAAAAACAATCACGCTGAAAATTGGCCATAGGCGACGCTTAACGCTTTTACTGCTCATCAGTTTAGTGTGATCAGTGATTAATGGCGCTAAAATTATTGCTCACACTGACATTCGCGGTGATATGTAACATGTGTGGCACAATCGTCAGTTTTGCAGGCGCACCCGACGCATGTTTGCCAATGTGTGGTTGCACAACAAGTTGCTTGGGGCAGTTTTCAAAAAGGTCACCAAAGTCATAAAACACTGTTTTCAATTGTATATAGAAGACCAAAAAGGGAAGAGAAGTTTGTTGTTGGGAATTAAATACACTCACGAGCAATTTGCGAGTGAAATTCAAAATCCATAGCACAGGGCGGTACTGGATGGCAGAGGGGAAGGACAGCTCGCCAAAAGTATAGCTGTGTGGGGAAAGTTGGCCAGATTTAGGCGGTTAATTCCCATTTTCACCAAATTACATGGGAAAGTGAACTTACCCCTTCAATGTGCATGTTAACAGAGCACTGCTGCCCCACTACCACAATATGGCACACAATGGAATAAGGGCAGCGCACACAAACAAACACTGTCCTATGCATGAGTTTACTTTCATGCAGATGGTGGGGTTGTTTTTTAGTTTTATTTATTTTTACATACACACACTTCCTCTTTACTTCATCATTTATTTTATTTTGAATTTTTTTCCATCACGACTCCTTTCCACTTACGGCCCGCTGTGCAATATCAAAGTTAACAAGCCCCTATGTGATATCATTCCGAGGTGACAGGCACTGGCGGAACTACCAGGGTCGTAGCTGTCGCGATCGGGCCCTGGCATTCCACTTGTTGGGGGGCCCCAGAGAGAAAGGAGAGGTGCAGCACACAATCATTCTGATTGTGTGCACACTGGCCTGGTACGTCCAATGCATAGCTTAAGGCCCTAGCCTGCCGGACGCCATGCATCAGCCTGCTCCGACGGACCGAAGCCCTGCCGCTCTGCTGGCATTGCCAGCTCTGCACCTGAGGGGAAGGGGTCTAGGAGCGCTCGCAGAGCCATATTAACTACTATGGGAAAGAGCTGCTGAGTGTGCCTACTAGGAGCTGTAGTCCAAGGAAGTAATGTTTGCACCTTAGTAGTTAACGGCCCACAGAGCCCTGCTGAGACCACTCAGGAGCACAGAGGGGTTGGGGTAGGGATGGACTTTAGAGGTGGAACAGACTTGGGGGGCCAGACAAGCAGGCTGCTGTACAAAAAAAAAGCGCAGCCCTATGTATCGGAGCAATTTCACAAGTACGTGTGTTACATGCACATGGTTTGTTTATAGTGTGTACACCCAAAATCCGTGGCTGTACATGCAGAGCACAAGTGCACAAGTCTGAAAATAGAAAAGCTCAGGGCTGAGCACTTGTGATCTTTGTAAAGGAAAAATCAGAAAAGTCGAGTCCATTTCCTATTCATTTCAATGCTCAACTCCTTCATGACCGAGACCTTTTTTTCATTTATTGTTTACATGTTATAATCCAGATTTTAGGCCTGAAAATGACTTAAAACCCCCAAACATTATTTTCTGAAAGCCAAGACCCTGTAGAATAAAATGGTGTTAGTTGGAAATGTTGTATGTTGCGCAATATTAGCACAACTCCTTATCAAACCGCAAAATTTAGTGAAAAATGCACTTAAATGCCCCAAAACACCATAACATATTCATGTCTTAATAAAATGTACAAATTGAGGTTACAACGAGTAAATAGATACCCAACATGCCCAGGTTAAAAAATGTGTCCGTCCGTGAAACTGCGCTAAAATTCAGTACCCCAAAAAGTCCATAGATGACGCTGTAAAAGCCCCCACAGGTTATCAGTTTAGAGATACGTGGAAATATTGGCCCTAGAATTATTGCTCTCTAGTGTGCGTGGCGATACCAAACATGTGTAGCGCGATTGTCGTTTTCATACGTAGGAGCACCCGACACGTGTTTATGCGAAGACTCACATGCTCGTCCGGAGATTATATTTTGACATTAATATGCAGTCACATGGGGGGCTCCCAAGCCCCCCAACCCCGTGTGTTAGGTTAGTGGTGACAGGTCCTTTTAAGGTGATACTGGGTGTCCAAAAGACCCTTAGTATCACATTTATACTTGAAGCTATTGAAGTGCATGTCGCTTCATGAGCCCAGCACTGACAGCTATGGGACCGGAAGTGATGTAATCTGCATTGCTCCCAGCCACATAGTATGGTGAGATCAGTAAACAGGAGGTTCGCCAATATCTTCCACAGCTCCCCCACACGACACCAGAGAAGCCGGTCTAAGGCCTGTAGGAGCGGCAGCGGAGCCTGGGAAACACTGTTGGGGTGTCAGGCGGGCCCTGTTTACCGGCCCATAGAAGCGATCTGGCAGCAGCTCAGCCACCAGAATCGCTTTTACTGTAAAGCAGACAGTCAGCTTTACAAGTGTAAACAGAGTCCTATACGTCACTGGTCATGAAGGGGTTAAAGTACCTTTGAAGATCCTGGGCTCCTATGACAGGAAGGTGCTGTCAGGAGAAGAAAAGTGGCAGTGTGTTCTAGATCAGTGAGCTAAAACTCACCAGTCTTAAAGCTTGTTCACACCAAATCCTGACGAGATCTGGATGCGTTTCTGCATATGCAGTGCATTTTGACATGCATTCCTGTAAGTTTCTTTTTTTTTAACCAAAAATGGGCTTTCAGGTGTAGCCCAGTGTGTTCCGAGCATTTGCATGTGTTTTTGGAATGCACCAAAATACATGCAAATGCATAAGAGCAGAAAAAAAAGTGCCTACTGTAGTTTTTCCACATGCACTGAACATTCAATGGTATTTTTAAGCGTTCTTAAACTGCTCTGCTCCGCACTTGGTGTGAACAAGTCCTTAAATTGAAAGAAGGCTTTTCCCGGTAGGTTAAACACATTCTTTTTAATCAAGCAGTAAATAGCCTTGCTTTGACTGGCAGACAAAAATTGGCCCGTACTTCGCCAAGTCAGTCCCTGTGCTTGCTAAAGCAAAACTGTTCTGCCACCGGCCTATCAAACTCATTGAGGCCAACTGTGCAACAGTGCGTTGCACACAAAAAAGGTACTCCAAAGAACGGATGTCAACAAGTAATGTTGCACTTTGGAGCACCCCATATTCGAAACAGGCTCTCATAAACAACCCCCCCC
>NW_017306585.1:1414814-1424628 GCF_000935625.1 Nanorana parkeri
CTGCATGGAAAGCAGGAGAGCTAGACCCTGCATTTTCTTGGGTAACAGCCAGGCATGTAGGCAGAGAATGTGGGGCATTTGTCTGCTTTGTTTGAGAAATATAATATATATTTTTATTATAGTCTATACACCCATGGAATTGAGGTTTTGTTTGTGATCTTGCACTACATTCAGATTCATAAAGGAAAAAGCTGCATCTCTGCATGTAGTCCTGTGTATGGCGTAGTCAATGGCTCTGTGCTGCCTAGTACCTTGGTTGCTATTGCTCAGGTGGCTCAATGAGGTCTCGCATCCTCCTTTGCTAGGACACCGGCAGCTCCATGCTGCCTCGTTTCCTTTGTTGCTAGGATTCAGATGGCTTTTAGCATCCTTTGTTGATCCGACAAAAGGTGGCTCAACTTGCCTCGTGTCCTAACAAATCAATAGGACACCATTGCACTATAGACTGTATGCATGTAAACATTAAAACAAAATGCTGGCAAGGTGGGGAGATAGCAAGTATATATGCATAAAAAATGAAATGCAAGTGTGCACAAGCCCTTTATTTAGGGATGCACAGATACTTTGAATACCAGTGCAGATACTTGGCATTATCATGAGAATTACCAGGGTTGCAGCTGGGACCTGGTTCTGGCACTCCACCACTGTCCTGAAATCATTAGTCTGTATTGTTTTAGAAAAACTGTCACATGACAACAAAAATGTCAGTACTTGTAAGTACTCCGCAAGTACCAGTACTCGCAAAACTGGTGTCTGTGCATCCCTTTATTTATAAAAACTAAATCGTACATTAAAACACAGATGTAGAAATCTAAGGAGCTCCGTGTGCTCCTTACAAATGACAGCTGCCTCCTAATTTTTGAATTTTTCTCTAGTCTAGGAGCTCAAAAGTATCGGTACATGTACCGAGTACTGTACTTGGTATCTGTGCAACCCTACTTTATATAATGTAGATTCATTGAATTTGTGTTCTGTGTATGTGCCCAGTGAGGGACATGCTATCCGACACACCAAAACTGATAGTTTAGAGTTAGGACCGCACTATAAGAGTGCCTTGGCACGGCTGTGCGGCTTTCACATTTTCTGCAGAACACGTGTATCCAAACCTCTGTTTTTAACCTTAGTGGCGAGACAAGCTTTTTTTACATGCTAGCTTGTGAGTGTGCCAGGAAAACTTTATGCTGTTTTATGCTATCTGACACATCCCATGGTGTCCAATAGAGTGGTGCCCCTAGCTCTAAGAGTGCAAAGCCCACCTCTGGCCACCATTAAATGTTCTCACTATTCCTTTACCTACCAATTACCTTTGTGAATTATTTCTGCTTCAAAACTTGTAAAGCTGGACCCTTCTACTTTACCCTGGTAGAACAGCTGTACTTCCTGCAATTGCAGGACATCAGCGAGGCTGGTGTAGAGGATAAATGGCTGTGCTTTGCGAATGTTAATACATAGCTTGTGGGAGAGGACAATTCTGGAATGGTGTTCCTTTACACCAGTATTGTGGCTGTTGGCAATTGTCAGGGAATACAGTGTAAGGTGTACTATCCAGGTAGGCTAAGCTGCTATAAAAATAGATTGATTAAGAGCAAATAGGTAGTAAACATTTATTTTTAAAAATGCCCATAGTTGTGCTTAATGTTTCTTTGACCAGGTACCTTTGTTTCATTTGTCTTACTGTGACAATAGGTCACTAAAAAGGGAACACCAATTTTTAAAGGGGGTGTTTTTTTTTTTTTAAGGGTTTATACTTTAAACTACGGTTTCGGATCTTTTGTGAGGACTTTTCAGCCTGGGATATGAATCTCATTTTATGCTAGAATTAAACGTTGACATTTTAAATCTAAATTAACCAGGTGGGAATATTCTTCTGGTGAGGAAAAAAGTTCCAGCAATACACAAGTAAACTTGCAATAGGCGTTCAACTAGATTAATTTTAGCAAATTTTCCAGATGACCAATTTCCAGATGGGCTTGACAAGCTGTGAGATAAATATTCTATTCCCCCCTCTTTTTCATAATCCTGAACAATTTAAAGTGTATTTATAAAACTGGACTCTCATGTAGCTAAACCAGTACAATTTAAAAACACATTTTCATTTTGCACCTTGGTTTATGAATCATGTACTTACAACTTTATCAGGCTACACAGACAATAGCAGCACTGTCCAATTTGCAGTAAAGTGCTTATTCAAATGATATCTTGAATAACTAAAGATTCAACTCTTTTGCTTTTTATAATTAGTCCGATGACAGTCAACACAAACAAAAAAAAAAAACCCCTAAGGTTGAAAATTAGGCATGCCGATGAAAATAAGTGCCTTCTATACATACTGTATATTCTATACAGTTTGGACTGGCATTTACACGGAGCATAAATACAATTTACTCAGCCCTTAGACCAGTGGTCTCAAAGTACCAGCCCGCGAGCATGGCACTTTGTGGCCCGCAGCCAGCTCACAAGTCCGGTATGTGGTCACAGACCGCGTACCTGACTTGTGGTAGGAGCTACACGGTCTGCAGACCGCAAAGCTGCTCCTCTGTGCCGGCACTCAGATCCTTTCAGACAGCGCTCTGAAATCCTTCACTGAACGCTACCTGAAAAGGATTGATTACTAAGGTCTTACTAATCAATAACAGATCATGCCTCCTAAGCCTCCACCCTGCAAAAAGGTAAGCAGGAGAGGGGGCTCTGTATGTTATTTTATATGTGGGTGTGTGGGGGACTGGGATTGTATTTTATATGGGGGGAGGAGTGTATTATATTTTTGCAGGGGTAGTATTTATTTGTGTATGGGGGGGGTGTATCATTTTATTTGTGCAGGAGTAGTAGTATTTTTCTATGTGTATGGGGAAGGGGGTGTATTTTATTTGCATCTTTACATGCGATTAGAGATTCCTGCATCAGGAACTTGCGTTTTCCTAAAGCAGGAATGCCTAATCTGACGTTTAAAAGCAACAGCTGTCACCCATTCAAGTTAATGATCCAGGTTTTCTAACCGCATGTAATATCACATACCATTACATGCGGTGTGCAGGAGTTTCCATGCAGCAGATGTCACCTGATCATGAACTTGAATGGATAACAGCTATCACTTGTAAAACACTAGATTTGGCATCCCTGCTGCAGGAAGACGCAAGTTCCTGATGCAGAAATCCCTAAATCGCACCTAAAAACGTAGATGAATGGGGCCTTATTGTGTGTGTATTGGGGTCCATTGTACCACACCAGATATAGTAACTTTTTTTTTTAAAGTATTAATTTTTGGCAAGCGGCCCCCATGGAAGAAAAAAAAATTTGTCGAGTGGACCCCGGGGGAATGGAGTTTGAGACCTCTGGCTTAGACACTCAGTTTTTCAAAACTGACCACTGGTGTGTGCAACATCTTGAAAACCTTATGATGGCAGACAACTGGCCAGTCGTTGGCCACTGGAAATAATCTGCCCCCAGGCAGAATACTATATTACAATTTTTTGAATGTTGTGGTAATTAAAACTGCACAGATATCAGAAAGTTATATTATAGATGACATTTTCCCATCACATACATTTCCCATCACATACAGGTCTCTTGAAAGCTTCATTTCATTTGATGTATTCTCCATTTATCGGAATATAATCTCTAGAGAACCCCAGCAAAAAGAATTTCAACTGTGCCCCACTGCTAGAAAGAAAAAAAAAAGAAAACAACAACTCCTTCCCAAAGCATTTGAGTGGGCAAGTTAGCAGGAACTGAAACACCTGCCCAACACCAAAGTATATATTTTGGGTAAAGTTGGCTATAAAGACAGACCATTAGAAACTGGTGAATTATTAAATATGCTCATGAGATTTACAAACCTGACTGCTTGTATTTGCATTGGTTGGGAGCGTTGCATCTTCTGTCTCTGTTGCATGGACGGAAGAGTATTGGTTCCTGAGTTTGATAGCTGGCTTTGATTAAGCTGACCATTTTTAAGAAGTGGCACAGATTCAGATACCCTGCTGCATGTAGAGTACAAGCTGTCAAGTGACGAATTCATATCATTCACAAGAGCCTCTAGGTCAACATCATCATCTACAAAGAAAGAAAAAAAACACATTTACTAAACAAAAATTGCATCAAACGGATATAAAAATCAAAAAACAAAATGCAAGGAGTATAATTCCTGAACTACATGAGCACTTCAGTCCTTTACACAGTGTCACAAATTGGGTACTTTGCATGTGTTCCTGGCACTTAGTGTATTTCAACTTTTGCAGCCAAATCGGGATAAACTTCTCTTGTTACACGGGTCTATGAAGGTTCTCTTTCATCCAGGTCATGGTATATCTTTAAAAAAATTAAAGTCAAGGCAACTGGACTTGCAGGATTTTTCTTCAAGATGTTTCACTGGTCATCCAAAATGACCAGTGAAACGTCCAAGAAAAATACAGCAAGTCCAGTTGCCTTGACTTATTTTTTTTACAGACATAAGCTACAAGCTTGTTGAAACACATGAGCTTAATCAGCAAGAGAAAAAGGATTAGCACTTTAGTTCCATCGTTCTTCAAAGTATCGGATGCTTAACAATCGAACTGGACATTTCAAGACTATGTTGCCTGATTGGTGAAATAGAATTGAGCTTGACTTATTCTATGAAAACGCATGTGTGCACACGTTTGTAGATGCAGAGTGCTGCCCCCATTCCACTGCGAGCCATATTGTGGTGGCCGGGCAGCATCGCTCTCACATGCACGATGTGCATTAAAGGGCAAGTTCACTTTCCCCAGTAATTTGGGAAAATGGAATTACCCTCAAATCGAGCGCCCCCCAATCTACTTACTGGAGGGGATAGACCATTCACTGAAGGGTATCTGTACTCATACTGCCGTCCAATTGCGAGCACTCGTTGGTCAGTGGAGTCACCTCACTGCTCTGACAATGAGGGGCACTTAGCACGGTTAAAAAAGATTGTCATGAGGTAGTAGAAGTAGATTGTCATGAGGGACAAGTAGATTTTTTTTTTTAAAGTTCCACACCCCTGAGGCGATCAGACAAGTGCATGGTAATATATCTTTACAAGACTACATGCCTAAACTACAAATGAATTTGCTTGAGTTCCCTCTTCTGCCAGACAGAGCTTTGCTGAATCTCAGGATTCAGGACTAGATTGACCACATTCATTGGCGAGTAAAACAGCTCTCATATATGCATTTCATTTGTGTATTTTGTTGTCTGCCTAGAGTTCAGCTTCATCGCGACAGTTTTTTTGGATTTTCATTTTTTTTTTACAGTACACTGAAATGTTCTGCTATTTAGATGACGGCAAGATTAATCTTATAAGACCACAGGGAAATTATATTGTTTAGTAAATTATGGCTAATCTTCAATTGTATCGTTACACCAATACTTCACAACCAAGAGCCCTTTCAATTTAAAACACAAGCAGGCAAACTAAATTAGTCAAAAGGCTGGTGGCTGGGAAGTGAGAAGCGACTTGTATAGAACACAAAGTATCAAATGCTCAACAATCAAACTGGATACATTTCAAGACCATGTTGTCAGGTTGGCAACAAGCGCTATCAAAATGCACATTGTGCCCACCTTACTTGAGGTCATGACATATGATTAAAAAAAATGCCTATGCAAGGATAGGAAGCTATAAATTTCAGTTGAACATATGCAGCAAATGCAGACAAACTGGCTTTCTGACTGAACACGCAAAATGACATCATCCCACATTATACAAAAAATTGAAAAGAAGATCAGTTATCTTGAAGGTTACCTTCATAACAATTAGTGTTTTATTCAACTGTAGATGGCTTGTGAATTTAGTGAAAAAGAAATGGGCTGGCACTAAACCAAATGTGAGAAGACCACATGGGGGAACCTCTTATTTATGCCGTCTTTTAAACCTTTGAATTAGCAATGCTTTCAAAGAAACCAGAATCACTTCATCAGTAGTGGTTTACACATCCTTTTTGCACTAAAAGGTAAATTTAAAACAATATACTCATTTACCTTTCCCCACAAATGGGTCTGTGTTTGCCTGGAACGTATAAACATAGCTTAAGAGTGCTGTACGCAACTTACTCAGCAAAGTCTACATTTTGTAGAGTGATGCCAGAAAAGCCAATACATGCAGGCTGAAAAAAAAGCAGTCATGAATGTTACAAATGTTGCATTTAAGGTTGATTAGAAAGCAGTCTTAGAGAATTGTATCCACCTCTTGCCTTAATCAGACATGTATTCTTCCGTTTGTACATACATTTGCCAAAAAAAAAAAACCCACACATAGGGGTGCATTTTTAAGAATTTGCAGACCCATTAGTACTGGGAAACTGCATGCACATTCATTCTGTGCAAATGGAGACAAAGACAAACAATTGTGCTTAGAAAATTTCCATGTGTCAAGTAATATCAGGAAAGTACTGTATTATGGCCACTAGATGGAGTAGGGGGGGGGGGGAGAAAAAAACACATTTCCCTATAAAAAAAAAAAGACATTTTCCAGATATTGCATTCAACCTGGAAAATAATTCTGCTAAGAATATTTAAGTTTGCCTCCATTCACATTGGATGAATATGCATGCAGCTAAGCAGCGAGCACTGACCCAAATGAAGGACTAGAAAATACTAGCAATGTGCCGCGCTAGAACTCTATACCATGCGTCAGTCACCCCTGATGAAGTCATGCAGAGACGCAACATACATCGGGTGGAGCCTGCAGTGTACCGATTGTGTTTTGATATAGAAGGACGGTTTAAACCTATTTCTGATGTCTGATGGACATGTCGGATGTCTGGACACTTTAAAAGCCCCCATTTTTCTCTTTTGTTCTGAGAAAATATGTCAACATATGTTAATGAGGGGGAGCTCAGTCTTTACACATCTATTAGGACAGTCAGTTTGTGGTTACTGAAACCGAGGGGAGCATGCAAAGGCTAGCTAAATGGAGAGCTCTTTTAAAAAAAAAAAAAAAAGTAAGTTTGTTTTTTTTTTTAAATGTTAGCTATGTTGCAGGATTATGAACACAAACCGTGGGGGTTCTCAATTTTGCCTGCAAAAGTGTAAATACACTTGTATGTAGAGCCAAATCTTTCGTTTTAGAGGACCATATTAGAATTTAGGCCTGTATACTAGGGATGTCCCGATACCAAAACTAGCATCGGAACTGGGACTGAGCATTTTCACAAGTACTTATACTTGTGAGAATGCCCCGATACATAGCACCGATACTTACGCTATACATTTTTTCTTTTTTGGTAGCTTCATGCTGCCCAGAGTTACCACACGTGTTGGGGTCCTCTGGGCAGTGTGCCAGGCAGCTACATCAGGACCCCACCTGGAGCGCCTCCCACAAGCTGAGCACAGAGACACAATGCAGCGATCCTGCCCAGAGCCGACTACTAGGGCACGGAGTGAGGCAACGGGGATCGGAGTGAAACGGAGTGAAGGAAGCTGGGACAGGGCTGGCTGTAAATCTATTGCTGCAGTGTACTGTATATGTAGTATATATACACAGCACACACTTCCAGTACACTTTAGCAATAGATTTACAATTCTCCCCTGCTAACATGAATAGGTTAAATGATCCATAGTACATAATAGTACATAACATGTAGTTGTACTATGGATCATGTAACTTATTTCATGTTAGCAGGGGAGAATTGTAACGCTATTGCTGCAGTGTACTGGAAGTGTACTATGGATCATTTAACCAGTTGACATCCGCGGTGTTAAACCCCCTTTCCATCCAGGCCATTTTTCAGTATTCAGCGCTGCGGTACTTTGACTGACATTTATTCCGTCAGGCAACGCTGTACTGAAATTAAATTTTATAGAATTTTTTTTAGGGACAGATAAAGCTTTCTTTTGGTGGCATTTAATCACCACTGGGGTTTTTATTTTTTACTATATTAAAAAGGAAAAATTACCGAAATGTTAAAAAAAAAAAATAAAAAAAAACAGTTTCCCCTATATTAAATGATAAAACATTTATTATTACCCAATTTTTTGGTAAAATATAAAAGACGGGGGTCACGTCAAGTAAAAAGACACCAAACATGTCAAGCCTTAAAATTGCGTGCGCACGCAAAACCTCAAAAACTGATAATACCCAAAATTGTATGGCGACGCTTTAAAAGCTTTTACCGCTCATCAGTTTAGTGTCATCAGTGATTGATGGCCCTAAAATGATTAAGAGCGGCATGAGACAGGGGGAGATGGAAGAGGGCTGTGAAGACTGCAAAGGCAGAGACCACGATGGAGGAGGCGTCACCAAGGGGCCAGTCGAGCGGCGAAGCTGAGAAGATTGGGCGCCGAGGCAGCAGTGAAGGCTGGGCTTTCCGTTTAAGGTAGGAGCACTGTGCTGGCAGGGCCCACCATAGATTATGCACAGCCCACCAAAGACAGCCCACCAAAGAATCACAGGTGGGCTGTGCAATACCTTTTGGTGGGCTTTGCAGGATCCATGGGGAATAAAATGAAATAAATCCGACTGACCCAGATCGCCTTGGTATGCGATCCGGGCCAGTCACCATTAGGCAGCGGCAGCCAATAAACAGGTAGGTTAGACGGCGGCTTCCTCCTCGCTAGGACCCAGTGAGGCCCCCGCAAGCGGCCGTCTAATCTGCCTGTTTAGAGGTCACCGCCGCTGCCCGATTGTGCCCGGCCCGACTACAGAGGCGATCCGGGATGTTCAGGTCCCCCGTGAGAGCCGTAGAAGGCCGTTAGGCAATGATGTTGAACGTTTCTTAAACCCGAGCGCCCAAACTGCAATACCAAACTTATTTTCAGCGCTGGCACTTTGAGATAAATAAATTGATTTTGCGTCGCAGTTTGGGCACTCTGGTTCAAAAAGGCTCACCATCACTGCCCTATATAATAGCAAAGGCACACTGACAGGTTTTTCCCATTTTTTTTATATCTGACTTTTATTTTATAAAATCATGATCCATAGTACATAACATGTAGCTGTACTATGGATCACTTAACCTATTCATGTTAGCAGGGGAGAATTGTAAATCTACTGCTGCAGATTGCAGTGTACTGTATATGTACTATGGATCATGATCTAACTCATTCATGTTAGCAGGGCAGAATTGTAACTATTACTGCTGTGCACTGGAAAGGGTGAACTAGGTTTAAATGATTAATTGCACACACTTCTAGTACACTGCAGCAATAGTTACAATTCTCCCCTGCAAACATGAATAGTTTAAATGATCCCAGAGGCAGATGCATGATCAGATTTGTAGTTTTACTACAGCTGTGTGAAAGCAAATAGAAAATGTTTTATTGTTCTAAAACAGTCTTAAATTAAAGTTCATAGTCATAATGCAGACTAATGATTTTAGATCAATTTCTTGTTTGTTTTTTTAAAGGTCACCTGTCCCTTTAAGAAAAAGTATCAGTAACTGGTAGCGGCAAGTACATATGGGGGTGGGGGAGGAGAGAGTACTTTTACTTGATCTAGGAGAAAGTGGTATCGGGACTTCCCCACTGTAGACCTAACAAAGCATGCCATTAGACCCTTTACTTTTATAGCACATTATTCCCATAATTTGGCACAACATAACTGTGCCGCTATAAAACCCTTTGGTTTTTTTTTTACTAGCATTTCTTTGTTGTCAGTTTAGCTATCTATTATGTACTTATTTAATTTCACGACAGCTACAAATAATTCTGAAATTTAATATTTTGACGCAATTGTCAAATTCACTAGGTACACTACTGCACACATGCCGACGATTTCTGGCTATCACAATAGTCACTGCAATAAAGTGGGGGGGGGGAAATCTGAGCCAGTGCCCACATCCTCTACAGCAGTGGTTCTCAACTCGTGGGTCGCGAC
>NW_017306586.1:0-234 GCF_000935625.1 Nanorana parkeri
AGGTGTAAGCTGAGCTGATTTTGCTGGTTGCAAGCACATTATTAAGTTTGTAAATGAGCATCAGCCAAAACAGCCAGAGTTTGCTTGCAGTACAGCTGCAGGGGGGACACAGAAATGTTTGCACATCAGGGAGAGACAATGGCTACAAAACTATTATGGATACCAGCAGCCCAGATCACATACACAGCTGCAAAGATGTTGCAGATTACAAGGTCACTGATCATTAGAGGAGGA
>NW_017306586.1:1352-19468 GCF_000935625.1 Nanorana parkeri
AGCCCCATCTATCTCTTTTTTTGCTGTTTACCTACATTAGGTAAACAGCAACGGTGTCCTTGTTCATGTAGTGATTCAAAACTTTTTACTATAGTGATATTTAAAGGGTGCCGTGCTAATTCTCTGACGCTGATGTGGAATTTGGTAAATTTCCTTTGGGGAAACGTGTTTTTTTATATTACGTCCCCTGGAAATTCAAAAATGTCAGGGCAGTACTCTGTTTCTGTGTTCAGCCCTGCAGGAATAGGGTCTTCTGCATCTTAGGGGAAAAAGAAGGAGAAATCTGCCAGATGTCAAGCTTGTGATGACAAGGCTTTGACAGGGAAAAAAAACTCTGTGAAAAATGTTTCAAGGGCCATTCCAAATCATTGACAGACATTCTGGATCTCAATTCAACAGGCAGTCGCCAAGGGAGTAAGACTCATTCTTGTAAAAGGCAGAAAAAAGTCGGTTCACAATTTGATTCCTCAGAAGGCACAGAGGAAGAGATGTCAATTTCAGAAGGAGAATACTGCACGTCTTCGGACAGAGAGGATTCACCAACTACTCATTCTATGGAACTCAAGAAAGTGGATACACTTATTGCAATGGTACACAAAACCTTAAGTATGAAGGAACAGGAGGAGATCCTGTCCCCCCTCAAGCAAACACTTTGCAGGACAAAGAAGGAACAGACCACTCTTCCCAGTGAGCGAGATCACCAAGAAGCTCATTAAGGATGAATGGGATAAGTCAGAAAAAAGGATGGTATCGAAAGGAAGATTCTCCCGCCTCTATCCTATTAGTTTCCTATTAGTATCCCATTAGTTTCACAGTTTTCAGTACTTGGGACGAAGCTCCTAAAGTAGATGAGGCAGTGGTCAGATTGCCAAAACACACCACTTTACCCATCGATAACGGAAGTTACCTCAAAGATCTGATGGTTCGTAAAATGGAAGACAATTTAAGATACTATACTGCTTTGGCGACTCGCATTCATCCTGCAGTGGCCCTATCTTCAGTATCTAGAACATCCAACATATAGATTGAAGATCTGGAAGAGGATATAAAGACAGGAGTGAGCAGACACAGACTTCTGGACAAAATATAGGACATTAAACTCATATCGTGGGGTGCCAACTCCTCATCGAAAAACAGCCGGTGTTCCCTAACATTCCAAGGGGATATGCTGTTCAGCCTATATCAAAAAATCTATTGATAGCAAGAAAGCCATGCTACCACAGGATAGGAAAAGCAGGAGAAGCTAGAAGACCTCGTCAAAGCCATATTACTTTCGTGACTCCAGGTGCTACAAACCAGGGAGGGAGTCTTCTCGCTTGCGTGCATGGAGAGTAGGATTTGGCCCTTCCAGGGATGGAAGAGGCAGAAATACAGGATCCATCAAGTCAGAGCATACCTTAGTAGTCCATCCAGGTATGTGGATGGTGTCCATAGATCTAAAGAATGTGTACTTCCATGTCCTCATTTTTTAATATTATCAGAAGTTCCTCAGGTTCTGTATCGCGGCTACAAGCCCTTTCAATGCAGAGCAATGCCATTCGGTCTCAGCACAGCACCCAGGACTTTCTCAAAAATACTTATCACCATCATAGAGGAAATACAGAAACAAGGGGTGACCATTTTTCATTATTTGGACAATGTC
Organism: Nanorana parkeri; assembly: GCF_000935625.1. Classification (NCBI taxonomy): domain Eukaryota; kingdom Metazoa; phylum Chordata; class Amphibia; order Anura; family Dicroglossidae; genus Nanorana; species Nanorana parkeri. Next base: position 2,995 of record NW_017306586.1, read on the forward strand.
TTGATTCTGGCAGACTCAAAAGAAGAGGCTATCTTCAGCAAGAAAATCAGAATGAGCACCCTGAAAGAAATTACGGATGGTTGTTGAATATGGAGAAGAGGAACCTAGCTCCAACCTAGGAGATGGTATACAGGTGAAACTCGAATAATTAGAATATCGTGCAAAAGTTCATTTATTTCACTAATGCAACTTAAAAGGTGAAACTAATATATTAGATAGACTCATTACATGCAAAGCAAGATCGTTCAAGCCGTGATTTGTTATAATTGTGATGATTATGGCTTACAGCTCATGAAAACCCCAAATCCACAGATGGCTCCTGTCAAGAAGATTCAACCACATGGCAGAAGGCCAGGGTGTACTATCATATCTGTGAGACTGCACTCTTTCCCCCCTTTACCATGATCATGTCAATACTTCAAAGGATACAGAGGGAGAAGGTGACAAGTATTGCCATCATCCCCTATTGGCCGAGAAGGCCATGGTTTCCTCACCTGATGTTTCTGAGCATTCAGAATCCATGGAGTATCCCAGTAACAGTGGACCTTCTGTCTCAAGGACCGGTCCTACATCGGCATCCTCAGACCCTTCGTCTGATGGCATGGCTGTTGAGAGGGAAAGGTTAAAGAAGTCAGGATTTTCCCAAGCTGTCATTGACACACTCTTAAAATCTAGGAAAGTATGCACTATCTTGGTGTATTATAGGATGTGGAAAATGTTTTCCACATGGGCAAGGGACAACAGTGTCAACCTTCTTCTAAGGCAATCCTGGAGTTCCTCCAAATGGGTGTGGACAAAACAATTGAGCCTCAGCTCCCTCAAATTATCGGCTATTTCATCAATCACCGGTATCAGATGGACCCAGAATCAGAACATTTCCTAATCTCCTTATTTTCTCAGAATTCACCTTCAGTGCCACCTGCTGGTGAGATCTAGTATCATGGTTCATCCATTCTCATGTACTGGTGCTCTAAGTGCTCCATAATGTCTGGTTGGACACGTTTATGTCCCCTGACCAGAATCCTGTCACTGGTGACAAGAGGATGCCGATTACTTTATTACTTCGTTAGAGGAATCACAATCATATGTTGGGAGTTTTATTTCCTGTAGCGACACCCTTTTAAAAGAATTCTAGGGGGTTATTCACTGAGCTGCCGAAGGCAGCCCAGTGAATAACCAAGCCGAAGTTAACTGAGCCAAACGGCAATCGGCTATTCATGGCTGATTTCAGCCGTACATCGGCTAAAATCAGACGTACATCGACTGGCTTTGGTCTGAAGTGCTGAAGCCGTTCGACTCAGCCGGTCCAACATCTGGATCTTGCTGAGCCGAACCTCTGGCAGTTCACTCACTACCGTTCGCCCCTATTCTCATAGGGGCCGAACAGCAGTGAGTGAATAGCCGTATGCCGTCGAGCGGCATTCGGCACGGCTAATCTGTTTGCTTTGTTTTTGTGAATAGCCCATACAGCAGCCCTTCAGTTCGAATGAACCGAAGGGCTACAGCAGCCAAAGTGAGCCAAAGGATCAGATAGATCCTTCGGCTCCTTAGTGAATAACCCGCTTAGATTTTCTTTTTGCAAAACAATACTGGAAGAGAAATATCCTTTAATATTCCACCTTTTTATGACATAGTACTATTTGCACATATCTTGTTACTTTTGTTAGAATTTAGTACATCTTCAACAAACCTTCTGACAACAAGTTGCCTTGCACCAGATCGATCCAGGGATGTCAGACTAATAATGATAGCCTACTGGCACCATGCTGCCTGCTAAGAACAATAATGAGTTAGGAAACAATACCAAAGGTAACAATTAACTGTGACAGACATAGATGGGAGACTCCAGAAGCCTTTTATTAAAACAAGCTGTGACACAATGAATTCTGTATTGACAAAGAATTAAGGAAATGGTTCCTATTTTCAGATAACTGTGACAGCACAATGTGACCAAATCCCTCACAGCTGCTAAGAAAACATAAATAATAATTAATCGTTTGTATTCTTTTTTTCTGGTTACAGGACTTTTGTTGTCTTCTTATTACAGGTGACCACAGAATGACCAATCTCTTACCAAAAGATCTGCCCATCCACCAAATCATGCACCATGAAGACTTCCCTCCCTGATTCAGCTAACTTTTCTTTGCAGAACAAGTATAGCAAAGGAAATATTTACTCTTCTGTGGACAAAAAGGAATGACCACTTAACATGTTATTTCTATTTAGAGAACATTTGTTTGTCTACTTATTACAGATGACCATAGAAATAACCACTCAACATGCTGCCGTGTTGCTTAGGTGCCAATCCAAATACTGTAAATTTCACAAAACAAGCAAGTCTCAAAAGTGCTTAGCATCAGTGACAGAAATGTGTTTGGAATTTTCTGAACATAAATCACAGGTGTGAACTATGCTATATAATAGAACTGATAAACCCTGTACACATTCCAGAAAGCAGGTACCATCTTTATTCAAGTATTATCAAGGGTTAGCATCTAGTTAATGAACTGAGATGTTGGCTCAATGATGACATAGTCATGCAAATCCTGGTAGCGAAGGTAGTTTTCACAGTGTTCACCCTACCTACCTTCTACCAAATCACACTATTTTAATTATTGATCAATGGGTAGAGAGGCAAATCCTTATTTCTGCCAAAAGCACACTAATGGCATTGTCTTAGCCTGTGATTTTGGGGTACTCTGATGTAAATGGACACATGCTGTTTAGATCAGATTCCCAATAGACTTCCAATATATTAGACATCTAAATTTAATTTAGTGCAGAATGCAAATTCAGACAAATTTTAGTGAATTCAGACATTTGGATGCAGCCAAATTTACGAATGAAACAGATATCGAATGTAAAAGAATAAAAATTTTGCGGTAACGAAAATTCGGATGCATAATGCTATTCGGACTTTTGTAATAGGTTAAAATAAAAAGATCAATAGTACCAACTTACTGCGATGAGTACATGTAATAGATTTTTAAGGTGTATGACATAAATATCCATAAACATAACAAATATCCAAAAATATCCAAATTTTATTACATAACATAAGATATAAAAAATCATCCAATAAAATCAAACAGTTGACAACTGCGCTACAGACAATTTCATAGAGATAATATCTATTAGACATGCACGATTTGTTTCGGAAAGATTTGTTATTTGTACGAATTTTCCGAAATTCCATTGCATTCGAATTTCCAAATGACAAATAACGAATGCAAACGAATATGAATTTCCGATAACGAACATTTCGAATGCATCTGAATTTCTTTCCCAAAAAAAGTTTAATTTTGTTAAGCATCAAAAAACAAAATCCACATTTTCGTTTCGTAGTATGTAAGAATTTTCGTTGACGCAAAGTGACATTAGACAAAATAATTTTTTATTTTTTTTACAGTCTGCAGAGAAAAAAAAGCGTGAGGTTCCCTTTAATTGATACCAGACCGTTCAGGTTTGGTAGGAAAGTTAGGAGGCACCCCCCCCCCCCAAGTTAAAAATAAAAAGTGTGTGGGGTTCCCTCAAACATCATACCAGGCCTTTCAGGACTGGATGGAAATTTTAAGTGGAACCCAACCCCCGAAAAATGGGAGTCCCCCCTAAAATTCCCAACCAGACCCTTGATCAGAGCACAGGCCCGGCAGGGCAAGAAAGGGATGATCAAGCGCCTCCCTCACCCTGCACCATACCAGGTCAACTAATTTACTTTCAAAGCTCCGGAATGCTATTGCGTTCTATGGCAGCTCAGAATGTCAAATGGGTGGAACAAGCCCTATGATGTCATGGCTCGCTCCGCCCATTTGTTTACATTCTGGCCGGAGCTGTAATTTTACGGTGAGTCTTCATCGGGTTCGGGCGGGTCGTCGGGCGGCAGTACTTTTTTTATTTCGGCGAGTTGGTGGGTACCGCTTATTTTTTCAAATAAAGGAATTGTCAAAAACTGACAGTTTTTTTTATAATTAAAGGACTTTTTCAAAATGTGTGGTGTGTTTATTTACTTTTAACCCTTTAGTGAATGAGTAGGGGTACAATACCCCTTACTCATTCAAAAGTCGGGGCAGCGGCATCTGGGTGCCCCCTCAATTAAAAGAGTACCCCGATGCAAAAAAGCCCCCCTGCCCGCAGACTCCAACCACCAGGTCAGGGTTGTGGGGAAGAGGCCCTTATCCCCATTGGCACGGGCACACCCTCCCAATGGCGGGGGCACGTGGCCTGGTATGGCGTAGGGAGGGGGGGGCTCTCTCACCCCCCCCCTTTCCTGCCGTACCAGGGCTGTGCTTGGATTAAAAGTCTGGTAGGAATTTTAGGGAGAGTCTACGTTTTTTTTCTTCCCCATCATTTGGGGTTCCCCCTTAAAACTCCATGCACTTTTTTTTTTAACTTGGGGTGGTCCCTCCTAACATTCCTACCAGACCTAAAGGGTTTGGTATCAGTTGTGGGGGAACTTCACGCTTTTTGTTTCTCTCTCTCTCTCTTCTGCAGACTGTTAAAAAAAACATTTTTTTTGTGTCCAATGTCACTTTACTGCAATAAAAATGTGTTTATAACGAACATTTGTACATACTAGCGCTAACGAAAAATCGAAACGAATTGGCTTTCGGATCCGAATCCTGAAAAATGAATTAACGAAAAATGAAAACTAAACAAGTTTTTTGCCGGCACACAAGTCTAACATCTATGTATTTTCCTTTATCTCAAACATTTTCTGGAGCGCAGTTTTTAACTGCATGATTTTAATGGCAGATTTTTTAAATCTTATGTTACGTAATAAAATTTGAATATGTTTGTATGTTTGTTATGTTTATGAATATTTATGTCATACACCTTAAAAATCTATTGAGGGTACTCACCCTGGTAAGTTGGTACAATTGATCTCTTCTAAAAGGAAGAATTATTTTATATTACTCTAGATGTGGACAGCACTGGATCTGCCAGGAATTAGAATCCAATTTAAACTGGCAGGATCCTTGATGATTTATGCTTACTGCTCATAGGGCAGGGAAAAAACTGAAAGGTCATTTCAGCAGACTTGCTTGATTTGCCTACACATATTAAAGGATTTCATGTGTTTGTAAAAAGCATATATATATTTGTAAACCTAAAAACATTATTGTGGTTTAACTGTAAACACAAGAATGCAATCTATGACAGCTGGACAATAAATTTAAAAAAAATTGAATTCTCTCGAGCACATACGCAGCATGTGAACACTTTATCCACTTGAAAATATGATAAAATTTGAAAGAACTCCCCAGTGAACCTTCTTAATTCCTGTTGTTTAGAGTCTGATCCAAGTTCATAGGCCTGCTGAACTTCTTTCATTGCTCTGACACTCTCAGCCAGAAAGTTTTTCGTTTCAAGGATTTACGTCTATTTGGCATGTAATCTGCATGCAGAACGTTCCACAATCTTTTAGAAATATGCTCGCTTTTATGTTGTGTATAAGCAGGATTTTTTTAAATGTTATGATGTTGAGAATGTGTGCATATAATAATTTTCATATTACAGTCATTATTGTAACCTAATCATCACCTGTCACATAATTTCACTGTTCTGCTTTATAGGGCACATAAAACCTATATCTTAATGTACTAAGAGGGGGATTAATCAAAACTGGAGCAGACAAAATCTGGAGCAGCTGTGCATGCCAAACAATCAGCTTCTCTCTTTAATTTTCAAATCTTAACTGAACAGACTGAAGAGAGAAGCTGATTGGTTGCCATGGGCAACTGCTCCAGATTTTGTTTGCTCCAGTTTTCATAAATTACCCCTTATGTGTTCAAAACAAAGCATGCAGAAAAAGATTACCAATAACACAAACAGCAATACATATCAGCACTAAAACATACATTTTAGGGGATTTTGCTGCGGAATATATTAGATGAAATTAGGCTGCAAGGGTCCCCCAGTAGGTTTTCCACAAAATAAAAAGATAATTTTGGGATTAAAGTGGTAGTAAGCTGTTTTTATCTTAATTCACTGCTAGTAAACAGTGTGGCATTCCCCAAATATACAGTGTGTAAGTGGACTAGCATAGGCAAGCAATTACAATAACCACCACCTTTCTGCTGAACTTCCGGGCAGAGCAGCACGTGTACGAGAAGCAGATGAATGCGCAATTGAGGCTACATGAGGGGAGAGAGGAGTGTCCTACAGTGTGAGACAATGCTAGGCAATGGACGCACACGTCAGGAGCACACACGCAGGGGTGTCTCCATGGGACCCTGTAAGAAGAAGGAGACAAAGGAGAATAGGACAGCGGCAGCAGCACTGAAGGGACCATTTGAAACAGCTGGAAAGAAGATATACATGTCAAGAAGCATCACATAAGGTAAGTCTTTACACCTGCATTAGAAATAAGGTAAGTCTTTACACCAGCATTAGACATAAGGTAAGTCTTTACACCAGCATTAGGAGGGGAAAAAAGTAATTATTTAGTGTCACTTTAGGGTGTGAGAAACGAATTCCCTTCTGGGAGAGAATGGAAACATTGTGCAGACATCTCAACTTGGACCCTCAGTACAAACCACAATGCCTACTCAAACATAAATCTCAGTTTTTGGGTGGAATGGACCTTTAGCCAGCTAAGGACCTACATGATACATCCTAGAGCAAACACCCACTGAAGACATGCCCATACATGTAGCTGTTGGGACTTTCTTTTTGTTAGTAAGGTCTCTATCTAGGTAATACAGCTGCTTTTAGCTGCTGCTTGAGCTCTGATTGACAGAAATATGTCAATAGTGGAAATCGGTCATTTTAGCACTTTCTATTTAAATCTGAGTTGAGAGCTCTTGACTTTGCTCCAAGACTGTGCACGGTAAATATTCATGCAATTTTGCCACAAATAGAGGAAATCCTAAATTATTCTTAACCATTATTTTTATTAGGCAGAAACATTACTTTAACGGTTGCATAGCCAAGTGCACTCTTCTTGAAGCCAGATTGCCTTTACTACAAATTTAGAGAAACAAATTATTTAACATATATAAATGCAATACAAGCCCTTTGTAATGTAGGGCCTTTTAAATGTCCATTTGTATTTAATTAATGAAGGGACTGCAAATTTGTAAAATGATTGAATAATTCAAGTGTTGCTTCCTTGAAAAATGTCAATCTGGGTATGTAATGCTCCCAGAAATCTTATTTTAAAGTATGTGACTGGCTTTCCAGAGATCTGTGCTGGAATCCAAGTCGTATTTGAGCAGTTTATTGAAAACAGAAAAGGGTATGAATCTGCAGAAAAGAAAAGTAGCTTGAAAAGCTTGCAATGCACAGTATACCATTTACCTAGAAAGGAATATTGTAATAGGAGCAAGGACATTTTTCTCAAAGTATGCCTTTGACAAAAAACTCTGTTGACATCTGTATAGCTTCTGTTCTTTGCAATTATTGTCTAAGTGCACTACATAAATTAAAAAAAGAGAGAAGGAAGCAGACAAAAAAGATGGTATAAAATGCAGCTCAAACAAATTGCATAACATAACACTTCTAACCCTCAGGAACCATTTACATGGACATTTTTAGCTTTGTGTAAGGCACCCTTGTATTGATGAAAATCTATAGTAAAATGTAAAAATAAGAAAACCCATAGTAATATAAAATCAACTGTTCTCACTTCTTTTTTACCCTGTATGCAACACTATGCTTTTGAAGATTTGCTTGAATAAATACACATAAACAAATATAAATGTGTGTAAACAAATCATGCACAAAAGCAATAAAACATATCTATGATTATAAACATCCAGTAAAAAATACATTTATGTAACAAAGGTTTGTGTGTATGAGTACTACCTCTACAAGCAGCAATAATATACCCAAAATTAATGCATTATTGTTTCATTTTAACACAATAAATAATTATCCTTATCTCACCTTACCACAGTGTACATTTTGGTGTGGATCTTTAACATACTGTACACAGTGAAAAATTAGTAATCCAAAAAATTCTACATACCTAATTGTTTGTGTAAAGAGACAGTTGCTTGTAATCAATATAAAGTTTAACTGAAATTCTACAGCCCTGATTTATTAAATATATAATTTTTACTTTTGCCTGCATTGACTTCAATTACAAAATCAAGTTTTGGCAAAAAAATGTAAATCTACAATATAATACCGTTTTGTTGAGTGTATTTAAAAATGTTTAAAAATTTAATAAAAATACTGTTTTGGAAAATCAGCCATTTTTCAAGTTTCAATTGACTTATGTAAGCTATTGTAAAGAAAAGCTCAGCTGTAGGCTCAAACCTCCCCCCACCAGCTAATTATCCTAAGTAGAGTATGTTATATTTTGTTTTAATACAATATAAGTACCTTTCCCAAAAGTGTGACAGGAGTCCTACATTTGTGAGTCCCCTTTTCTGGCACTGACTGGTCCATGATGATGCCTCACTATACTGTGAATTCAGGGCACCATGGTGATGCTGTCATTCAACCCACAAGATTGAGGACTTCTTGCAGTGGAAAAAACATACTGTGGGATACAGTAGAGGTAAAGGTAAGTATTTATTTTGCTTGTTCTAAAACCAGCATGGAGGTCATTAAAAATAACCCAAAGTTAAGCTTTAAAGCACATTTCCACTTGTGCAGTCAAATATATGATTGTTATGTGTTCCTATATATGAAACACATCTAAAAATGTTTTTTTAATATTTCTTACCTTTTACATGTGTCTTAATAGCAGGCCTTTGCAAGCTTCTCTCTCAATTTCCAAGTGAAGGGATAACCCCATAGAAAGACTAGGGACAGGCTGAGCTTCCCTTCTTTAACTCTTTGTTAGGACAGTGTTCAAATATAATTTACAACTTATAATGAGATCTGCCAGCACAGTACAGACAGGGTTAATGATGTCAACATTAACCTGCACAGCCCCTCTTTGCATTCCAGAGTAAAACTTGGTACACAGAGCAACTTTTCTTTCAGAATAAAGTATGTATTGGGCAAGCAGTTATGCAATGTGAATGAGAAACACGTAACAAATATAAAATAGGTGTTATTCCAAAAGAGGAAAAAAATTAAGTGTTTAAACATTTTTTGTTACTTATTGTTATTTTGAAAAAAAATATAACAAAAAAATATAACAATTTTTCAAACATAATTTTGGAAAATTCTAATTATAAATTAAAAAAGGGTAAAATATTGCAGAAATTATTTCCTATAAACTAGCATGTATTGTTATCTTTTTCTGAGCAGGAATGATAAAATAAAACATAAATAATCTAAAATAGCTGCACAATTTCGTAGTTTTGGCTTCACAATTTAAAATGTGAATATAATAGGATAACAAGCACTGTGCATATCAATCACCAGTGGCAGATTATTTGCGTAAGCAATCTAGACGATCAGCACCGGTCAAATTCTTTCTCACTAAATCCATTATTTAAATATGACTTCTATAACAAGGAAAATGAATATGTAGTGTGTTTGTCAATGAACTTTGTTGCCATTTTGGTTGCATCTTTTTTTTGAATAAAAGCTTCATTTTACAAATACATTTTAACCACTTGAAGGGTGTTAAACCCCTTTCCTGTCCAGGCCATTTTTCAGTATTCAGCGCTTCAGTTCTTTGACCGACATTTAATCAGTCATGTAATGTCGTACTGAAATGAATGTTATTTCTTTTTTTTGTGACAGATAAAGAGCTTTCTTTTGGTGGTATTTCCTCTAACAGGGGGCTAATAAGGCACCATATTTGATAGCACAGGTCCTATTTATGGAGACATCAGGGGTCTATATGACCCCTAATGACACCAAGGGACCCTCAAAGAAGCTAATGAAGCAGAGATCTGCTTCATTAGTTTCTTCTTAGGCTACAGCAGCTGGACAAATGACAGGCTGAAAGCAGAAATGATGTAATTCACATCACTTACACAGAAGGAAAATCAGCCGCATCTACCCTCTGATCCAGCCACAGAGAGCTGCCGTGCTGGTCCCGCACGGAGGACAGCGTAACCCGGGATAGCCATCAGTGGGGTCAGACGGGGGCACACACTTCCCTTACCCCTCCTGTACCATGCAAGTGATCGGGTGGCTCTATAGCCACCCGAACACCAGTATATTTCAAAGGCTTCAGTTTATAAACCCCCAGTAGCTTTTCTCTGTGAATGACTCTCCAACTAAAGCTCTATACAGAATCATACAAAGCAGTACGGGAGATGGAATAGGTCATTCCACATTCAGATGCATGATTTCTCAGCCCTGGGTATTCATCTCTACTTGTTGGTAGGAAATAGTAAATATGAAATATTCATATACAACATATTATATTTATCTTTCAAAAAAGGAAAAATAAATAAATAGTGGGGCACATGACATTAATAACGTGCTGGATTAGTGTGATCCTAGTTCATTTTATTACTTCATTGTCCCTGGTGAGACTGCGGACAGCGTTGCTGAGACTGTGCACAGCCCTGGACCGACCTTGCACAGCCTCCTGAGACCCCGTTACAGCCCTAGTCAGACCCCATTACAGCCCTGGTCAGACCCCTCACAGCCTCCTGAGACGCTGCACAGTCCTGGTGATTGGTCAGGAAGCCAGGCTGCCTAGCAACAAGTGAAGCTGGTTTACAAGGCAATCAGGAAGCCGAGAGGCAGATCATGATGTGCCGCCCGGCTTACTGATTGGTCAGGAAGCCAGGCTGCTAGCAACAAGTGAAGCTGGTTTACAAGGCAATCAGGAAGCCGAGAGGCAGATCATGATGTGCCGCCCGGCTTACTGATTGGTCAGGAAGCCAGGCTGCTAGCAACAAGTGAAGCCGGCCTCTTAGCCAATCACGAAGCAGGGAGGCGGGTCATGAAGTGCCATGAGGTGCATCCCTAGTCTTGATGTTGAAAGGTTTTAGTTTCCGGCAGAACCGACTGGTCTCCTGAGCACAGGTCCTGATATCCTGTTTTAGGGGAGCTCCTTTCTCTTGCAGAGTCCTATGGAGACATCTTTATGTGTGCAAGCAGGCTGTGTGTTTATCCACAAATACACAACATTTTGGGGCCACACAGGGTCCCCTTCATCAGGCCTGAAATAATTTCAAGCCTGATAAAGGGGACCCTGTGTAATTTGACATGATGCATCAATAAACAAACTTGTTCTTCACTTCAATATGGTGTGCTGGTGACATCTGTAACAAGTTTCATTATTGGCGGCGCTACTGGGTGAAAAGTGCAGCATGCTTCTGGAATATATCCACAAATAAACAGGCACAAGAGGTCAAGCCACTTCCTTCCCCCTGCACCCCTCTCCTACTTCCTCTTTCTTTCCTCCCAGCTAGTAGATGAACACTTGCTGTTCCTTGTGATCTTGTACTAGACAGGAAGTTCAGGGAAGCTGAGCTGAGCGAGTCGGAGCTGTTTGAAAATATGATGACTGTAAGTGCTTGGGTAAAAAAAAATGTATAGAAATATTTTGCTGGACAATGTATATATGTTTGATCTGGGTTAATTTTTGAAAAAACGTTTGAAAGTTTAATAATACTTGAAGTACTTTTGATTCACAGACCCATAGCAAGCATGCTTTAACCTCTTAATGACCAGTGACGTCCACAGTAAGTCACTGGCATCGGGCCCGTTTAAACAGACTTTTGCCGCCTGGACTATGTTTAAACTTGTAAAGCCAACTGTCGGATTTACAGTAGAAGCGATTCTGGCGGCAAAGCTGCTGCCAGATCACTTCTATGGGCCGGTAAACAGGCCCCCTCCTCCCTGCCCGACACCCCCACCGTGTTTCCCGGGCTCTGCTGCCCCTCTTTCGTGCCCAGGACTGGCTTCTCTGGTGTCGGGGGGAAGCTGGGGAGGAGATTGGTGAACGTCCGTTCTCCGATCACCTTCCCGTACTATGGGACTGGGAGTGATGCAGATTACATCACTTCCCGTCCCATAGCTGTCAGTGCTGGGCTCCTGAAGCCCAGCTATAAGCTATTGAAGTGCGATCTGCACTTCAGTATCACCTTAAAGAGTACCTGTCACTGCCAATATGCTATCACATGGGGGGCTTGTAAGTAAAGTTTAGTAAAGTAAAGTTTAAAAAAAAACTGTTTTAAAAATTAATATTAAATAAAATGAATGTAAAAGTAATATAAAAAATGTTTAAAACCCCCCTACTTTGTTACATTCTTTGGCCCTATGGGATAGGTTTCGGGCTAAAGAGGGGATCCTTTCATCTCAAACCCCCCTTGCACCACTGTTTAACAATGCTTGCTTCCCTCCGGGACTACAGTCTAAAGCATTTCAATGGTGGGTGGATAAAGGCTTGTACAGGATCGCTGATTTTATAATATCACATAAACCAATATCGCTTCCCTATTGTTTATATACTCTGCAGATGCCGCAGTCGGAAATGTTTAGATTCAGACAGATACAGCATTATTTGAAATCGTTACAGATCCCTGAAAGTGGGGCTCCGTTATTGACACAGTTTGAGCGGTGGTGCCTGCGGGGGTCTGATCAACGGGGGGGGGATCTCCTCAATATATGCTGCATTACTTGGGCCATTTACGAAGTTAGCTTACATGGCTGCATGGGAATCCGACCTAGGTGCTGTTCTCTCGTTGGAAGAATGGCAACAATGCACTACGAAGTTGATGATGTGAATCCCCAACGTCTCCCTAGCAGAGGCCAATTATAAAGTTTTTTCTAGATGGTACCTTGTCCCAGTTAGATTGGCAATTATGTTTCCCGGGACAAGCCCCCTATGTTTTAGAGGATGCAATCAGCGAGGCACTATGATCCACATTTGGTGGCAGTGCCCAAAATTGCTCCGCTTTTGGAATAGGTTTTTTGCCCTGCTCTCTGAGATCCTCCGCCTTCATATCCCGAGAGACCCGCAACACTTACTACTGAATAAACCGGTTCCAGGTATTTCAAGAGCACAGGGCAAATTCCTGTTTTTTCTTTTTAGGAGCAAAGATCTCCATAGCTCTATCCTGGAAATTAGAAAGGGTACCATTCTCTATGGTGTTGTCCAAATTAAACTGGATTATGATTCATGAGAAGCTTTATAGTATTTTGCAAGATAGATATACTAGCTTTGAAGAGGTCTGGAAACCTTGGTTGATGCATCAAGGCATTGCAAATCCTCTAGGCAGCCTGCCCGCCTCCTTAGGCTAAGTTAAGGTGTTAATTACTAGGAATCCATGAGTCTGCAATTCTGCATTATTGTGTTTTATCTTCTTCCTTTATTTTATTTTTTTTGTTGTTGTTGTTTTTTTTTAAATTCTTTATTCTTATTTAAATAGTGTTTTCATTTATTTTTCCACCTGGTGGGAGGTTTGTACTACCCATCCAGAGGGATTTAGTACTCACAGATTGAGTGATAAACAGTGGTACTTACAATAGCAACAGAGAAAAATCGAATTCATTTTACCACCTTTATTCAAAGCAGGAGTGTCTAGGGTATAGAAATACAGAATTGCGGGCTCCGGTAAGGTATTAATACAATAGATAGATGTAAGGTAGCCCATGCTCTGTTGCTGTTGGAAGACCATTGATGGCTTTATAACGCTTTAATACGATATATATGTTATATATTTATAGAACGATATTGCTGTCTGTGATTAGAAGTTAATAAGTATGGAAAACCAATAAAAAACTTTGAAACAGAAAACCCCCCCTCGAGCACGTGCGTCTTCACATAAACTGCTAATTTTTGCCTAGGGTAAAAAAAAAAGTTATACACTGAGTTTTACCACGGAGACCTCACGTCCTATACACTGATTCACAGGACCTTAGACCACTGCAGAGGAGAGGGAAAGACACCCAGGGACTGGTCTAAGACCGGGCCAGCTCCAATGATCAGGAAAGTATATCTTTTTTTTACACTAGGCAACAATTGGCAGTTAACCCTTGCAGTGCGGGGGTAAAAAAAATGTGTGCTCGGGGTTCTTTAAATGAGTGACAGAAACGTGTCAGAGCTATCCATTACTTTACTTGTTCCAGGTCAGCTACTCAGGCAGTATTAAAGCAAAAGCATCAACATGAGACCCAGGGAACTGGCATTCAAGGAGAGTTAATCAATGGCCTCCTCCATGATCCTCTTATGACAGTGTCCCTTTAAATGTGTCTTCATTATTGCGCAGCATAGAGCATTGTAGGGTACACAGAAACTGCCTTGTAGTCTGACAGTCTAACAATGCTACACACATGAGCACAAGCACACATGAGCACACACATCAGCTTTCTTTTCCCCGCTCACTCTTTCTCATACCCACTCTTTTCCTCTCAGTAGTATGTTAAGCTGTACTGTGAAAGACACCTAAAACACTCAGGAACAATCTGTGCAAACATAAGAATAAACAAACTCTATGCAGAATTGCTCTTCTTCAAACAGACATTCAAATCTTTTTTCATATAGAGTCAAAGACTGACCCATTTATGGATCCCAGCAGCACAGTTTGTAAAGCCAAAGGTTTTTTTTTAAGTTATAGATAGAGTAGGGGAGGGTTAAAATCCCTATGAGATTATTTGTTGCTGTCTTTGTCCTCCTGGGGATATTTCCTTTAATTTCCTGTGCTGGAGATATAACAGGAAAGAAGAGGAAAATCTCTTTAAAGGGGAATAGAATTCCCATCATAGGAACAGGTCTAAGTTAGAGGATTTTCCCTCATGTTATGCTCTGGTAGGTTTGCCACCTGTCCAGGATTCACCCGGACAGTCCGGGTTTTGAATGCTGTGTCCGGGTTTCATGGCAGCAGAGACCCGGACACAGCATGTCAGGCAGACAGGGGCAACCAAACCTAAGATAGGGGCTACTGGCTCCCCACTGAAAATAGTATCATCTATGATATTTACATACGAATGGGTGGCGCTATGTACATATGAGTAAGCCACCACTCATTCTCCCCAAAGAAATGTCCGCGTGTTGCTTGAGTGTTCGGGTTTCGCTTGAAGAAAAGGTGGCAACCCTATGCTCTGGTAACAACACATAAATGTTGGATTTCCCATCACTTTCTATCCGAGCGGCAATGATACATACAGCAACAAAAACTGATATGGAGTCTAACCCTTTCCTACTTTATACAAAACTAATTTTAAAAAATGATTTTAGATACACTTTAAAGCCCCATTCGCATCAAACAAGATCCCATCCGAACAAGAGCTCATCCCTACTCAACACAACACACAACAAAGAGATTCAGAAAGTATATCTCTCTCCAAGTCCAGAACAGTGGCGTCACTATGGGAAATCATTACTCAATGTCCAAAGCATTAAAGTGACGCATTGATGTATAAAAACACGCATAACGAAAACAGGCGCTATAAAGCATGGTAAAAAATGGATGAGAAAAGGATAGAAAGGGACATATGTGGATAGATGTCAATATAAGCATGCAGAGACATTTCCAAAGCCTGCAGTTGGCCACCATCCCGTGTAAAACAGACGAGCTCCTGAACTCTGCGCAAGGAGCGCCCACCTGGGCAGGAGCGGAGCACACAGGTCCGTGTGCTGTGAGTGGCTCGGCCGCCTGGTGTGACGTCAGTGAGCGCGCAGTTCAGGCTTCCAGCTCTTTAATAAAGCGGCGTGAGATGCTCGGGGCAGTAAAGTGAGTGCAGAGGAGGCTGTTCCTTGTGTAGTGTCACCTCCGCGCCGTGTCTACACCCCCCTCACCCCTCAGCCAGGGGAGATGAGTACTGTCCAGCACTGCTAAACACAGCAGCACAGCCTCCCGTGGGACACACACCATGGACACCTCCAGGACCAGCCTGCTCCTATGCACGCTTCTATGCACGCTGCAGATCGTTAGCGCAGCCAGGCCGGGGAAACAGCAGCAGCACCGGAGCTGCCCGAGTCACTGTGTGTGTGACCAGGACGGACTGATGATGAGAGCGGACTGCTCGGACCTGGGACTCGGCGCTCTGCCTGCCAATCTCAGCATCTTCACTGCTTACCTGTAAGTGTCACCTCATCCCCATGTGTCACCCTGGCTAGAGAGGGGGAGAAACAATGCCACAACTTTGGGCATACATTGATGGAACGAGTCACATTGAATTATTACAGAGGAATCTTATTGTATACGAGAGAAAGGTGCAGGAGACTACTGTACTGTACTGCTTCCACATAGGACTCTTCCAGGGACAGGGGCAGCTCAGGGACTTCAGGCTGTCACTTCTGTATATCTAGTAGGGAACATGTACTCTGAACATTCTAACTAGAAACACTCTGCTCTGATGATGATGATAATAATTATTATTGCTTTATTTACATCAGTCTTGTACTAGTCTGCGGACCAAGAGCTGCCCCCGGTCTGCATTGTTATAGTCTTTCTTTCTTTTTTCTTTCTTTCTTTCTTTCTTTCTTTCTTTCTTTCTTTCTTTCTTTCTTTCTTTCCTTCTTTCTTTCCTTATATAGTGTATATGGTTTTCCTTCCTTCCTTCCTCATATAGTGTATATTGTTTTCCTTCCTTCCTTCCTTATATAGTGTATATGGTTTTCCTTCCTTCCTTCCTTCCTTCCTTCCTTCCTTCCTTCCTT
>NW_017306586.1:19496-23372 GCF_000935625.1 Nanorana parkeri
ACTTCTTTTCTTCCTTCTTTCCTCCTTCCTTCCTTCCTTCCTTCCTTCCTTCCTTCCTTCCTTCCTTCTATAGTGTATATGGTTTTCCTTCTTTCCTTCCTTCTTCTATATATAGTGTATATGGTTTCCTTCCTTCCATATATAGTGTATATGGTTTTCCTTCTTTCCTTTTTACTTCTATATATAGTGTATATGGTTTTCCTTCCTTCTTACCTTCCTTCCTTCATATATAGTGTATACAGTGTCTTTCTTTTTTCCTTCCTTCAAGGGTCCATCTTTCTTTCTTTCTTTCTTTGTTTCTTTCTTTCTTTCTATATCTCTCTATCTATTTGCTTCATAATTAACACTTACAACAGACAGAGGCATTTGAAACGTAAAATATAACAAAGCCTTTTTACAAATCTGGTTACCAGCAGTCCCTTGCCATATAGTATGCACATAGTATATACTTCACAATGACAGAGGTATGTTGCACACAAGATTACATGACTTATAGATGAGGCATGGATAAGGTTGGTGCTTGCTTGGAGGAAGTGCTTGGCCTGGGTATCTCATAGTGTACTGTCACTGGGCACTGTGAGACTGATTTACTAAAGGATCTGAGAACCTTTACTCAATACATTTTGTGAAGATTTACTTTAAGTATCCGATCACGTGATAAGGAAATGCCTGTTTATTTGATCTGATTGGATAATTGAAGCAAATCTTTACAGAATTTATGGTGTGAACATTCTCAAATCCTTTAGAACATCAGCCTGGTTATGTCAACATTGTACATCATCCAAAAAGCAGTGTTGGCAATAGCTGGTAATATTTTCTTTCAATCAACCAACTTCTAAAATTAAAATGTGGAAATACCGTATATACTCGAGTATAAGCCGAGATTTTATCTGATATGTTTATAGCTTATAGTTAGCTCTTAAGTGGGTTGTTTTACATATGTAGATTTATTGCAGACCTAAGACTGTACACTACAGCATTTGTGTCTGTCATTACACATACACATATGCATCATGATGTTCAGTGGTATTACAACATGTGTTTGGATAGTTACATGTGCAAATGCACACCCCAATGAGAAAGTGATTGGCATTCAGCAATACTTAGCATTGACACCAAAGGCATTATTATAAATCAAGGGGGCATATTTACTGCACAACAGCTGCCCCGCTCTTAGGCAGGGATCACAGACCAGAACCGAGGAGTATGTGATTAAACCAAGAACCACAGAGTGTGACTACAGGAGCAGTCCTGTTGTAAATCAGGCATCAGTCAGTGAGATCAGAAGAATACTGGTGCTCTGGGGCTGAGCCAGATAAATCAGATAGTCACATGAAATAGCAGTAACTAGGTAAGTTACTAAAGTGGGGTCAAGTTCAGTAGCAGTCCCTGCGTAAATAAATAGTCCATGTCCCAAACATTGCTGCAAGGAATCTCTTAGAAACCCATTTTTTTTTATCTTTAAAATTCTTTGTAAATGTAGCTGGCAAGAACTGTGCACAGAGTTGAGCTGTAGATCTGCCAGCTTATGACCATTTGGCAGTGATTTACCATGTATATTTTAGATATGTGTCACTTATCAAATGCTGTTAAGAAAACAAAGTTATTGAGATCCCAGACAGATTTCCAAGAAAATATGTATTATTCTTTAATAGCTGTACCTTGCTTATGCAATCACACGGGGCATCTGTTCAAAATTACACAGTGGCCTGAAGTGATTCGAAGATCTCTTTATCCTGTGAGAATTATGCTTTAGAATCACGGCAGTGCATGTCAGTTGGAAATGAATGACTTCCATGGAAGAAGGAGTATTTGGCTATGTAAAGAGCATAAAAATATGTCATAAGCAATATCTAATACAATCAGTGAAAACCATGTGATCACCGCCCTTCTTTTTTTTTTTAGCAGGGTCATGGCTGTTTAATGTACAGTAGCTTCCGAAACTCCTCCATGGTATAGGGAGTTAAAGCCCCAAGGAAAGATATGACAGTGTTTGCTCTAGTAATGTTGATGTAGCGTGAAGTTTCAAGATGAGCCGCAGTCTATCCTTGTCAGGACTAATAAAAGTGAGGCAAGGGGAAATATTGATTACAGTTGCACAAAGTTTATCTCTACCTTTGGTTTATGAGACATGTCTTTGAAGTGTGCAAGTAATCTTTAACTGGGGAAGGAAAACAAAGAATAAAAAAAATCAAGGCTCTGTGCAAGCGTGCTGTAGTATTTACAGCCTCATTCATAGAGTACAGGTGTAGAGTCTGCAGCTTTGTAAAGTGCTTTCCAATGCTGCTCACTTGGGGTCAGATTTTGTTTTAGATTTGATCTGTCAAATGTCATTCTGTCAACTGGAATAGAAGAATACAGGTCAAGGCACCAAAAAATGTAGCATGGAGGATGAATGTTTCACAATGCAATGTACTACAGTGGGGGTTGATTTACTAAAGGAGTAGAGGCCGTTCACACAACTTCACTTTATTTACTAAGAACAGTGATTGTGAACAGTCTCTGTTCCTTTTGCATTGGTGTATACAGTGCCTCTTAATAGCTACATGGTTTCTCTTACACATGCAGCATGCTGTGTTTGACAGGCAACAAGTCTGGTGAAAACAAGTCCTGAGCCTAAAAGTAGCTGCATATTATACAATTCTATGTTTATAGCAGAGGTGAACAAAATAATATGGAGTTCAGGAGCCAGTGTGGCCATTCCAGGAGTGAGCAGGATTTAATTTACCTGCAAGCTCCATTGACAACAAATAGAGAAAACCTGAAAATTACGAGCTGACTTTAATTTTTAAGGCGCATTGGCTACCTGGCTCCAGGGATTTGTCCAGCACTTGTTTATAGCTATGTGTCACATCATCTAGGCAACCAGCTGTGAAACCACAAGTCCCAACATGCCTTACTAGCCAAACGTCAGTAGATATCAGAGTATGTAGTTCTAGTTCATTGCCTATCACTGGCTACAGAGTTGATTCTTGGACGTTTATGAATATTTCAGGATCGCTGCTTATCTCCATAAATAAAGACTCATTCATATCCATGCTAATATATGAAGTGCATGTAGTTTTAGAATTGGCTTACTTAGGAGCATATACAGCTCTTCATGCATGCATGTAGGGCAAGGCAGAGTGCAGTGATGATGTAAAAAAATGCCATAACCCATAGCAACCAACTCAAAAATTTCTTCCTACAAGGAAATACATTCTGATTGGCTTTAATTTTGCAAACCTTCATTGCTTTTTACTGTATGTTCCATTGAACCTCATGGAGTCAGGATTCTTCCTCCATCCAGCATAGAGTGCGAACAGTTACAGAGAATTGTGGTGTGGGCTTTTACAGCCTGGTTTCCCCACATATTGTCCAAGCATTGCAGCATTTTGGTGACAAAAATATGTTGTTCTGTACAAAGCAGTAATGAATTATGATTATGTATGGTTTCAAAATGTGATGCAAACCATCTTTTGGCATTTTCTCATAAAAGATAACAAAACACACATTTTACTTTGAGATAACATTGTTTCAAAATATAGCTTCTTCTTGTGTTTTGTTACACTGCTGTGTAGATGAATTCATGGTTTACTGGGCACATTTCTCAGATCGTCTGGAAAATATCTTTCGGCATAAGAAAACTAGAGAAATTGATTTGGTTAGTAAATCAGACTAGATATGATAAATGACACATCTGAATAGCATACCCCACTTCCCTAAAAGTAGTATATATATGGGATAAGCTGATCCCTATAGTAAGCATGAATAGCCTGACCCACTTATGTGTCATCAGCTCAGGTAATATATATGGGGTAAGATGATCCCTATAGTAAGCATGAATAGCATG
This sequence comes from Nanorana parkeri, assembly GCF_000935625.1. Taxonomy (NCBI): domain Eukaryota; kingdom Metazoa; phylum Chordata; class Amphibia; order Anura; family Dicroglossidae; genus Nanorana; species Nanorana parkeri. The sequence continues at coordinate 23,329 of NW_017306586.1, forward strand.
ACCCACAATGTGTGATCAGCACAGGTAGTGTATATATATATATA
>NW_017306586.1:23921-49812 GCF_000935625.1 Nanorana parkeri
TATATATATATATATATATAGTAAACTCAGGTATCCGGTATTCAACTAACCAGCACTCTCACCGAGCAAGAAAAAAAAATTCCTGTGTACTCACTGTTTTGCTGATCTGCAGCATGTATTACCCTGGAAATGATTGTGTGTCTACTTGTCTTAATTTGCTTTTGATTACTGCATTTCAATACTAATATTAGGTCAATACAGAGTTTTTTATGGTATGGTATAGTATGGGGTATGGCATTAGTTAGACCTATTTTTAATAGTAACTCTCAATCAACCAGAAACTACATTTATCCGGAATCTACCAATCCCATGGATGCCTGATAATGGGGAGTTTACTGTATGTGGGATAAGCTGATCCCTATACTAAGCCTTGTATGTGTTAGTACTGTGCATCGTTTGGTTTGCTTGTACCAAGAATAACTGAGTGCAGTGCAATACTGTGTCACTACCCTCATGGAAATACAATGTAATATTAAACAACCGTGCTTTCCCCTAAAGCCATCTGTGTAAAAAGGTGATTCTAGAGCAAATTAAAATAATATTTCTCTTTCTAAACCAAACAAAGGTTGTATGTAAATACAACAGTGCAAATTACTTTATGACCGCTGGAGGGGCAGACAGCAGGTTAGGAATTGGGTTCACATGTACTATTTATTAGATTTTGCACAATTTTTGGTGGTTGCTTTATTTCATACCCTTCCTGAGGTTTCTGTGTCTGTGAATGGAGCTCCTCTATGGGCAGTACATTGCTTACTTTTAAAGAAGAGCTTTCACCCCTTCCTCTATGCTTGTGTGGTCGCTTCCAACATCCTATTTAAATGTTATGTGTTTATTTTGATGCTCTAATCCCGGAGTCCTGTTTTCTTGTGTGAACAACTTTGAAACCTCCAGATGCACATTGACTTGCTGTTGACACAAGTTTATTTAATTTCTGCTTTAAATTCTTCGCCACAGATGAGGTGCTATTAAAGCTGTGCAAGGTTTTCATTTGTTAGCAGAAAAACAACAGGGACTTGAGTAAATATGATACCTTTTTGGCTGGTTACTTATATTTAGATCAAAGTGTCTAAGGCTACTAAGGTGTCTCCTTAGAAATTCTGCTTCACAATTTTATCCTGTTCAATGATTGCATTGTCTAAAGGGATCTTGCTGTACTGACACATTTTTTTTTTTTTTTAATGCAGAAGTGTAATAGAATATATTTATTGCTAATGTGTCTTTTTTAGAGGGTATTCTTTTAGGTGTAATCCTGCAGCTTGTACGAATTAATTTTTAGTGCCTGCAGCGATTTGAGATAAAGTGACTTGCCAAAGATGACAAGAAGCTGACTGGGATTGCAAAGCTTGTTTAAAGTGAAATAATCCTCAAAATAGACCATCTAGTTTCATGCGTCTTAGTATGATGTGATATTTTTTTCCCTTCAGCTAATGGCTGAAGCCTATGGACTTGGAAGGTTGTTTATGTTGTAAGAAAACTCTGGTTTCTTTAGTGAACTGCAGGGTTTCGCTAGTTTCATTCAGAGGATACTGTGGATGTTTCTCATATGCCGCATGCTTTTTTCCAGAAGAGGAACCTTGGAAAAAATGTAGCTGTGCACTGTAGAATTTAGCAGCAAACCCAAAGAGAGTGAACCTAATTCCGGGAGATGAAATGCAACGGCAGGAATGATTGAGAGCATAGTGTGACTTTCAAACAAAACAACAAAATTAGCAACATTAACAAAAAAGAGAAAAAAAGAAAAAGCTTCATTTACTTACATTGATTTCATCTGAAGTATTTGAAGCATTGTCCTATTATGCCTTCTACAAACAAATCATTCATAATATGTGACAGCCAACTATTTGGGAAGGTTACATCAATGTATGTTTCGATGCTTTACTGTCAAGCGTCTGTGAATAGTATAATCACATAACTTCACATGTAGGTGGAACATTTTGGAAGGATGAAATCACTGAGCTGTATAGGTTTAATAAGTAAGGAAGTGCAGGGAGCAATGACAGTGTGCAAAGTGCAATACCCTATAGCAACAGTTAAGATTTTCATTTACTATGGTCATGTCAATTGCCATCATATGTGCCTATCCTCACAGCTTTGAATCGGTTATTCAAATAAGGGAAATAATCTTAGCTAGAGTCTGATACATTGGACCTTGAAATTTAACCAACTCTTAAAATTCTCAATAAATCATTTCCATGCTGCTATATACTTTACCACACTTTCTACAAACTTTGCATTGAAAACAAGCTGGCCAGCTATGTGAAAGTGATAATCAAATCCTGCAAAATGGCAGTTATCTGCAATTTTTCCATATGCTAGGTGGGAGTTCCCACAAAAATCTAGAAATGTGTGTGCGCATTGAGGTTTTTTTTTTTTACTCTCGAATTCACTAGCTCTAGTTTGTCTTTGTCACTAATTCTTATGCTAAACATTCCTTTGTAGTATAAATTTATCAAATATGCACTAAACATTAACTCGGGTAATTGAATTGCAGATTTTGTATACTCGATATTACCAGCTTGAATAGCATTGTCTGACCTGAAAAGAATAGAGCTGCTCTGTAAAAATCCTAGATAGCTATAGACAATAAAATGCTGTTTTTATTGCCCTTCACATGTGGCCATTGCAGGCATCTTGCAAGCTTGATGCACATACTTCTTTTTGCCTTGATGTCAGTGAGTGCGTTTTTTATAGTAAACATTCTTGTAATATATCAATGTCCTCTCTGCACAATGTTCACTGGATTACCTTACTTACTTTAAATGGACTCGGGTTCAGAGCAGAAAACCTCTACTTTACTTTCTCATTCTGCAAGGAGGCAGAAAAGGTTAGAACGTTGCATGAACAATGAGATCCAACATTAACGATATATGATATTACTTCAAAGAGGGTAAAATAGGAAGTCTCAGTGTGACAGCTATTGTATTGTGCCCACACCTTTTTAGCAGCACTTTTCTTCTTGCTACTACATACAAATGCCTTTTTTTACTAGCTGACTAGGCTGCTCTATTTATTTATTTTTCTGAGCAACTGTTTGCGCTCATAGTAAGTGTAGTTGCATAATCATTTACTTTGTAGTATTTTCATGTGCCTCTTAGGAGAAAGGAGAGGCTCTGCACGGTTAATCATCATACTGGAGCGGTAGAGATTAATGTTAATGAATGACAGTTTATTACTCTGTATTAAGTTTATTTTTTATATACAGTCTGCATTACAATAGTAGAATACAGTTTACTTTCTCCACATGCTGCTGAGAGTCATAGTAATAGGGTAAACATAAGTAAAATAGCCAGGGTTTATTCTTTACAACAGGTATATAGGGCACAGTAGTATTGCTGGGCTTATATAATGACACATAGAAACCTTTATATCTTTGTTGTGCTATATCTTGTGCTTTGAAAGCACACCTGTCAGTTCCTGCAGCATGGCTGCATTAATAAAAAGGAAGGTAGCTAGAGATAGCTGTCTCCTCCATCTTTGTATTGGCCTATTATGGTTAAGGGCAGCTTCACTGATCAGTAGGAAGATAGGGGAGGCTGGAGAGGGTTGGTCAACTCTCATTAGAGCGCCCTGGATTTCTGGGCTCCTGGAGTGTTTGTAAAGGTATTTTGGTGTATACCAAGGCTCAGGCACCTGTATTTTTATTCTAGTAGTCAGTTCAGCAGGTTTTAGGAACAGACAGCTATGTTTTAAAGTGGAATTAAAGCCCCAAACTTCTAACCCAGGGGGTAGACCAATATTTATAAAATTTAGGAGCCAGTCTGTCCAATTCAGGAGCCCTCAGGATATTTCAGCTCCATTGACAACAGCTGGTGAAAACCTCAAAAGTTAGGTGCTGGCTGTAATTTTTTAAGGAGCCTTGGTTCCCTGGCTCCTGGGATTTGTCCAGCCCTGCATTAGGATGCCATATTTTCTTGCTTTTTTAAATGTGATGATTTATGAGTTCTCCCAGTAGTGCATTTTAGGAAAAACCATTTAGAGTAGGGATATACCAGTACAGATACTTGGCATTTTCATGAGTACTACCAGGGTGGCAGCGGTTGCAGCTGGCACCTGGCTCTGGTGCTCCACCACTGTCCTTAAGGCCCGGTTCACACCTGGGCGTTTTGTAGCGCGTTCCTACGCTCTGCAAAACGCTCAAACACCGAAATCTTATTATTTCCTATGGGTATGGTTCACACCTGGGCGTATTACAGGCCGTATGAACGCGCTACAAAACGCCCTAGGCCCAAAAAAGTACAGGAGCTTCTTTGGGGCGTTTTTGTCGCACGTTTCCATTGGGATACAGCCAAGTAGCCCTCGGAAACGCGCGTTTGTTGCACGTTTTTTAACCGCGAATCGCGCGACACAAAACGCGCTACAAACGCGCATGTTTGATACGCCTAGGTGTGAACCCAGCCTTAATCATTAGTCTGTGTTGTTTTAGAAAAATTGTCACCTGACAATAAACAAAAATGTATCAGTAATTGTATCTGTGAGTACTTAGACAAGTATTAGTACTTGTACTTGGAAAAAAAGGTATTGGTGCATTCCTGATATATATTTATAAAAAAAAAAAAATCAGACATTAAAACAGGGATGCACAAACCCCAGGAGCTCCGTATGCTCCTTAAAAATGACAGCTGCCTCTTAACTTTTACATTTTTCTCTAGTCTAGTCTTGAAGCTGGAAAAGTATCTGTACTTGTACTTCTTTGGAGTATAGTACTTGGTATCGGAACATCCCTGATTTAGAGAGTGTATTTTTGTTTGTTTTCTCTAGCTGTGTCAGTGGAGCTAGCTCCTCAAAATATCTTACTGGCCCCTGAATTCCATCCTTGACCTAAGTGAGAATAACAGTCAAATTTAATATGACTTTTTGGTAAACAGCCTTTTAACTCCCCTATATGCTTACTTTTTACTACCAGCTATTACCTACATTAATACTTAAAAACAAAAGTACTGAAAATACTTTGGCGAACTAGATTTTTATATGTGTTCAGCAACATAAAATGATTTCAGCTTATCTAAACCCAAGAATAAAAATTCAATATTTTTTAAGCTTAGTAAATTTTTTACATTACAGAAACATACCCGTTGATCTTTCTAAAAATCCAGTGTCCTTGTAACATCATGTGCATTGAACTAAAATATCCAACAATTTTATAAGCCTTCCCAGCTACCTTCTGTGAACTGCAATGCAAGGCCTCTATATGTAAGGGAAATAAAGAGAGGGGGAGTTGTTTGTAGTTGCGTAAGGTGATAATGCTGCTCCTCTATAGATACAGTACACCAAGTGAGTGCTATCACCCTAGGACAGGAAGTGTGTTACTGACAGGATCACCAGGTGAAGAAAAAAAAAAAGCAAGTCTGAAAAAGTCACTGGTAGGCTACAGTACAGTACATTTTTGTTTTCGGGTTCAAATATTCTTTAATACAGACAGTAAATGTAGGGGGAAAAAATGTGTGTTGATAATTAAGATGGAAACACTTTGGCTGTTAATTGGAGTACAGTGTTTATTTGGACTCCATTGTAACAAACTGACATTTTTTGTCATTATGAAACAACACCAATCATTACATCATGATGGGTTCATATTGGGTATCTCTTCCATATTTCATTAGCAAACTAGCCATACAGAGGCTCTAAATTCAATCTAAAGTAAAATTCAAAAACAAGGGTATAATTATGATTCTGAACGCACCAAAGTGGTGTTGAATTCCCACAATTTCTTTAACATTCATTTGCATATTGCGCTTAAAAGAGAATGAATCCTTGATACTGAATTTCGGAAATGTGCATACTGAGTGATATCTTCATATTATCCTATACTTTTTAAGGACCATATCAATGCAGTGAAAAAAGAAACCAATACACAGTATGCATTCAATATAACAAAAAACAAATTCTGATACACTGAATTATGGTCTTGAGAGCTGGAATGACAAAAGTATCTCCAAGTCAATTTGGAGGCCTGAAGTGCGGAGGACAATTGTCTTGGCATAGGGAGTCTGCTTCCAGCTGCTAACGCGTGCACCAAGCTGACCTCTTCAGTTTACATGCCAAACTAGATTAAACTATTTTTTTAACATTCCTCGTTAACCGAGCGTCATTTTCCTATGGTAAGCGTATCTTTGACATCTTCACTTCTTTCTTGTAACAATGTTCTGGGGATTTACACCTGCTGTGGAAGGATGCATTGTTCCTTAGGACCTCTCCTCCCCTCTCCTTCTGAAGGAATAACTTCATCAGTAGGATGGAGAATTGATGTTTACAAGGAATTGTTAAAATTACAATATATTCATAAAAATGTTCTCTCCCCCCCCCCCCCCCAGTTAAAGAGATGTGTTTGTTCTTTCTGCCTTTATTTTCTCCTTGAGCTTCAGCCTCATCATAACAATCTCTATGCATCATTAGGCAATCAGTGTCCTTTGTTTTTTATTACTGAGCTTTAAAGAGAATATTTTAATTGGAAAATTATGTATGCATTTATTTAGTTCTGGGTCCAGCACTGGTGCCTTAATGGTGAATAGGGGAGGAGAGTTGCCCCCTTAGATCCAAGGGTAGTGCTCAAAGCTGTTCAACATTTCTCATGTGATGCCAGCTTCTAAATCTGATTGAAAGCAAATCACTCTGTGGTCAGAGTTGTGTCACATCAAAAAGACTGACTGAACTTCAGTAGCCTTGGGAACCTGCTCTTACACTGCCTTGAAACAACAGGTCAGAGAGGGTCCAAGAAGGGCAATCCTGCGGTTCAGCAACAGAGCACCAGTAAATGGGTTTCTCTCATGGTTGTTGAAAGGCGAAAAAACTCTTTAGAGATTAATTATGACATGTTACATTTGCATTACATGTTTTTGTCAGTTTATATCCTGATAAACAAATCCAAACATTCAAATGGATTTAATCTGATTTTTTACATTAGAAATCTAAATAACATTTAAAGGGTGGTGCTAGAAAGACATAATTTGTACTTAAAAATTAAACATTTTGGTTTCTGCTTGATCGTAGGATAAGGAAATCGGCACCGTGCCAAAATAAATCATTCTTCCATATGACTAGTGCTTGATTGGTTTTGACAGAGCAGTGTGCTATACATGTTGATATATTATAATGATACAGTATTCCGCTTTCCCAGTCCGCCAACAGTTACCGTTGAGGGTGGCAGGAGGCTTTGTAGAAGCTGACAAGTGTAAAGAGAATATTTTAAGTACAGCGACTTGTAGAAAAATAGTAATTTTCAGTACAAAAATAAATTCACAAATACTATAATTTATCTCCAAATATAACTAGACTTGCTTGACACTGGATACTTTTCCTCCTTGGGTTTCTCCCTAATGCTCTCTAGCAAAACTTCTTTCTTTTTTTTTCCACTAGAGAAAGTATGGCTCATGCACTTGTTACCTTCTGCTTTTCTATGTAGCTGTGTCAAGTTTTGTCTGCATCATCTTGTAATTTTTATTGTTATCTATCACTGTAATACGTAGTTTTGGTATCATCGGAATGATTTGTGGTTCACTTATGATTATCTCATATGTTGTTTATATTGGTTTATTACGTCAAAATCTTTTAAAAAAAAGATGGTAAATGAGCTTTCAGAAATACAAAATGAAGTCTGAGAAAGACAAGATTGCAATGTTGGAAATAAAGTAAATGTTAGAAGACTGTTGTTTTGTTTGCAGGCTTAAGCCAGCCATACACCTGCAGAATTTCATACGAACAAAACCGTTCATCAGGGCATTCGATGTTACCATCACGGGCTCAACAAATTTTGATGATATTTCGCTCGTTTGCCATGCCGATGTATCAAATTCTAACATACTATTTTGGGATGTACAGAAGTAATTTGATGTCAATTTTCCAAGCACATGCACATTATAATAATTATTTTTCCTGGCAGAAAACCACATTCACATTAAGAAATTTGTTTGTTGAAGAAAAATTTTCCATCCTTCAATTTTTCGACACACTAAGGTCGGAAACAATTATTGATTTGAACACGTTAACTCTTACAAAACCTAATGAACGTGCTGAAAACAAAAGTTTTCAAACTAAATTCTGCAGGTGTATAGTCAGCTTTGGATAACTGGTAAGGTGTGTTTAGCATGTCAAAGACAAATGAGTACCACATTTTTTTTTAAATCTCTAACAAGTCTGTCACTGGAAAGCATTTGTAGAGTGAAGTGATCACATCAGACTCCCAGCTATCTATTTGCATTAAATAATGTTGGAGCCGATTTATTAAAACTAAAGAAAATAAAAAAGCTCAAAATTGGGGTTGTTGCCAATAGCAACTTCATAGATTTCTACTTCTTACTGTGTGGAAAAAACTTTGGAGTGGCCCTGTGAGTAACAACCACAAATATTGTGCCATTTTCTTCTCTCCAATTTTATTTAAATGCGGCTGAGGACCTGCACCATGTTCATGTAATTAAATGAAGCCTGCTGTCAGCCAAACAAAGCGGCTGCCATTGCTGACCTCTGTTTCTGAAAATTCCAGTTGTCTGGCTGTTATGCTGATTTGTTGTCTTCATTACAAGGTCAATGACCCAGACGTATATGGATAAGGAATTTTTTTACTTTTCTCTCGGCTGATATTACCTGCATGCAAGAAGTTAAATGCAGCCAGGCAACTAGCATTTTCAATTAGTCAGCAATGACAGCTTTCATATTTCTTTCTAATGTGTATAAAAAGTGCTTGTGCACACACCACTTGTTCTTCTACACCACCAGATTTTCCTTGAGTGCTATGGAGGAGCCACAGGAATAAATAAATGTTGAGGAGCCAATGCTTAGCAGGTGTTGCAGGCTCTGTTGTGTATTTGTATTGAGCCTTGTATCTATTGGCCTTGACACTTGGGGAATCCTATATGGACATTAGAAACACAACCTTAGCACCTCCCTGATATCTGTTTTCACGGGGACTAAAACACTAATGTTTTTTATCCTCATAGTTGTGGTCCATGTGGAACAGGAAGCTGTATTTTTTTCATCAAGTTCTCTGATAAGTGTTCAGTCATCTCCTCTTCTGCATAATTTTTTGACATGTGAGAGTTCATGAGATACAGCATGACAAAACAACACTTTTTAGGTTTAATTAGCTAAACCTTTTCCAGAACGGTATGTGTATGATTAAAGAGGAACTACATCTGCTGATCCCCTTGGGATCTGCCATTCAAAAACTGTTGCCTCTAGATACTCTAGATAAAGGTTCTGAGTGCCTCAAACTGGATGAACAGAAAGTGATCTGCAGGACTCTGGGGCCTCACTCCAGGACAGAAGTAAGTATTTATGTGGCCAGCAGACCCGAAGTCTATTTCTGACATTCAGAGCTAAGTACACAGCCTCTAGGTCTTGCATGAAGAGACTGTGAACACAGGCACTAAAAGCAGAACATGTCCTTGTAGGCAAGATGAGAATGTCCTCTAAATCTTGTTGGAGTGATTTTCTTAGTTTGTTGCCTTAAAGCCTATGTCTGGGTAAACAAAAAAAAACTACCCATGCTAGGGTTATGGTGAATTGCACTTTTACTTACCAGATCCCTGCTCCCCCAGCAGTCAATGCTCGCTTATAATTTGTGCCTGTGGGTACTGCATTATACTATGGGCACCAGTCTTCGAGCCTGCAGAAGCAGGGATCAGGTAAGTAAAAGTGCTTTACAAATTTCCCCTACACAGAAACAAGAAGTTAACTCTTGCAGTGTGGGATAGCCCCACTGCAAGTGTAGTTTTCGTTTTTTTTTGTTACTTAAGATAGTCTTTAAAGGAGAACTATGAGGTGAGTGCTTTTCAATCACCTCATAGTTCTAGCCGACCTGTGACAATGAGACTGTCACAGGTCGGCTCAGTAGATCGGGAGGTGAGCGAACACAGACCGGGTTCGCTCACCTCTCGATCCTGTCACGGCTCTCTGCCGTGACAGGGGGAGGGGCTGGATTCCCCTCTCCCCGCTCCGATCTGCCAGCGCTGACTGGCGGAACAGACGGGGGAGGGGCGGGTACAGCTGGCTCTGCCTCTAGATAGGCAGAGCCACCTGTCACTCACGCAGCTGGACAGATCCCGTCATCTACGTCTGTATACCGCGAGCTGTAGCTCGCGGTATACTGAGCTTAGGGTTACGGGAGGACGCTAGTTTGTGTCCTCCCGTTACCCTAAGGAGAACTATGGGGAAAAACACTGACCCCATAGTTCTCCTTTAAGCATTAATGCAGACACCCCATGTGTAAAAAAAAGCTGTAGGCAATGAATATCATGGCCAGTGCTTGTTAGCTAATTACCTTTTATTTGCAAATACATTGTCACTAATTCTCTTTTATTGCTATTGTTTGCTTTAGAAAACACAGAGTGAACTAATGAGGCACATTTTAACAAATTGCCCTCCCTGTCTACCACGACAGGGAGCGTGAGTGTCACTGGCAATGCTGCTTAGTCAATCTTGCCAGCAGCACTTTATATTGGGTAACAGAAACCAGCAATGATTTTTAGAAGGATGTTAGTCAGTGCAGCTAGAACATTTTCATGTACACATGTTTTCCTTTTTATCATAATAGAGTATTTAGAACATTATTTGGAACTCCTTGCTAAAGATGTCATTTCAAGAATTAGCAAAAGGAATCCCGCAAGTGAATCATTCGAAGTAACATTAACCACAAAATGTGTTTACAACTGCCTTTACTAGTGAGAAGAACTGTAGTAGAATGAAAAAATAAACATGTTTCACTTTTTCAGTATGCTTGAAATTATTATTGCGAACCTGTCATAAGGTTGCCCAGTCAGATTTAGTTAGGGGAATTTTACAAAGATCTAACAGTATATGCATGAACCAAACTGCTGGACAATCGTTTAAACTTGATTTTAGACGGAAATGTCTGAGATTGTTTTTGTTACCACAGTCCATCACTTGGCAATAAAGCTATGAACTCATTTAAACTAGTGTATGCGACATTTAACTGATAGTTAAACTGTATGGATCTGTGACAAAGAACTGCTACTCCTAGGCTCTATGATACATAGTTGTCAGTCAAGAGAGGATTAGCATCAGCTGCTGTAACGCTGATAGCCTACTGCCAAGACGCTACTTTTGTTGTAAAGTGTAACCGATGCTAAATTTTTTATGTATTGCTTAAAGGAAACTATGATGCTGTGGGCCAATTTTATGTTTTAATGTAATATGTTTTTAAACTGGTTTTATAATTAATAATATATTAACATATACATTACTATTTGTACAACATCTTTACTTTACAATAAACGTTTGTTGCAGGTTGCCCCGGCAATCATGCACGATTCCAGGATCTGGGGTCGCCAAGGTGTGAACCGATCGCGCTGTGGGTGCCATTATTTTCTAATGGCACCCCAGTCGTGCCGGGTGGATCGCGCGGTTTCCCGCCACGATTGTGCCCAGCAGAGGCTGTTTGTTTTCAGACTATCAGACTATCTCTGTTTATCAAACGACTTTATGCAGCTATACAGAACAGAATGAGATGGATAAGGGAGGGGACAAGGTTTCCAACCCCAGTTACTTTTCTTTTTTACTGACAAAACACAAAATATTTACTGACAGAGCACATTTTTTACAATCTGAAATATGACATAAACTTCTATTAGAAACTAAAACATTTAATATTTAAAGTGACACTAAACTCAGGAGGTAAATTATAAAAATGCATTCAAATACTTCAATAAAAAAAATGTATCTTATTTGTGTATCACTTGGCTGTAGATCCTCAAATCATATCTGAATTTGCACTGACACTGTCCTTCATTCTGGAGTGTGGCTACTTGTGTTCCCCATGGTCTCTGTGTGTGTTGTAAAGTAGCCACCGCTCCAAGCTCACTCCTGTGATGGACTTCAATCTCAGTACAAATTTAGTAAATGAAACATGAGATTGTAGTCCATCATGGGATGGAGCTTGGAGCGGTGGCTACTTTACAACACACACAGGGACTAGACATGTGCGCCGGCAAAAATTTTGTTTCGGTTTCATTCAGATTTTTCGTTAATTTGTTTTTCTGGATTCGGGTCCGAAAGTCAATTCGGTTCGGGATTCGGATTTGGACGAAATCAAAATTTTTGTTAGCGGTGGTATGTACGAATTTTCGTTATTTTACTTTTGACATTAGACAAAAGTAAAAAAAATTACATTTTTTTTTACAGTCAGCAGAAAAGAAAAAAGAAAAGCGTGAGTTTCCCCCCCCAAATAATACCAGACCCTTTAGGTCTGGTAGGAATGTTAGGAAGGACATAACCATAACACAAAAAAAAAGGGTGTGGGGTTCCCCCAAAAGTTATACCAGGCCCTTTACCCCAAAAATGGGGAAAAACACACTAAAATTCCTACCAGAATTATTTAAAAAAAATTAAATAAAGGTATTGTCAAAACCTGACTGTGGTCTCTTTATTTACATTTACTTTTAACCCTTTAGTGAATGAGAAGTAGTGCAAGTATCCCATACTCATTCAAAAGGATGGCGGTGTGTGGCGGCATCTGGGTGCCCCTAATTAAAGGGCTACCCCGATGCAAATAAACCCCCCTGCCCACAGACCACCTCAACCATTGGGTCAGGGTTGTGGAGAAGAGGACCTGGTCCCCATTGGCATGGGGACACCCACCCCCCAATGCTGAGGGCACGTGGCCTGGTATGTGTAACAGGGACCATGAGAAACAAAAGTAGCCCCCCTCCAGAAGGAAGGACAGTGTCAGTATGAATTCAGATCAGATTTAAGGATCTACAGTTGAGTGATGCACAAATAAGATACATTTTTGTCAAGGTACTTTAATGCATTTTTAAGATTTAACTCCTATCAACATAGGAAAGTATAGTATATACTGTATTATAGTCTAATAAACCAATATTCTCTGTATGTGTCAACATTAGGACACACTTATTTTCAACTACTAATAGGAGATAAAGGAGTGTTGGGCAACATGCCCTATGCAACACCCAACCAATTTTAGTCAAAAACCACAATGTTTGGACTGGGCCTAATGTATATATTTCCTTTAATAGGAAATGGATCTTCTGTCCCTCTAATAAAATACAGCCAGATCTTTGCCTTTTGTCCCTATTCCAATTGCTCCCCCTGAGGGAACAAGTATAACCACACCCTGACATATGTGATGGTTGTGTAAACCTGTTTATACAGATTAGTGATCTGCATCAAATTTTGCTGGCTGTTAAATAGTGGAAAAATACAACAATTGAAAACATATTGCTGTAGTTGCCATCATATTTCCCAAAATGAGAAGAAAGACATAAGCCAGACATATTGCTCAGTTCCCAAGTTGGTGTTAACATAAAATTACAAAAACTTGGGAAAACAAGCTTAGCATGTGTGGTCCTTTTCATCTCTGCTTGTGGGTCAGCCAGGGAGTTAACAATGGATCAACAGGTGACAAAAGCAAGGACAGAAGACATGACTGAAAGCAGCTCTGCTTCTCACTGGTGCGGAGGATCATTTAAAGGAATGTTACTGCAATTAGTCCTTATCATTAGTGTACTTAAGTCTGTAGAGCTGCAAGAGATTTATTTTCCCAGTACAATATATTAAAATCACTAGCACATTGATCCTTGATTATTGTTTGTCTATTCTAACATTGTTTTCAAGGAATTTCTACAGTATTTTCAATACCCAGCGTGATCGGAAAAATTGGAAACTACAAGAATGTTTTTACTACACTGTTATGTTTGCTGCTAAAACAGCTTTCTTGCGTTTTCATTTGCTCGTGTTTCTTGTTCAAGCAGATGCCTTACAGACTATGTAAACTTCCCAGTAAATCAATTTACCCTGGAAATACATACATACTACATTCATTTTAGTGATGCACCAATAAAAAATTTTGAAGACAGAGTATGAATACCAATACTTTTCCTCAAGTACTCACCAATACCAATTACCGATATCTTTTTTTTTTTTTTTTTTTAGTGTGGTGACAGTTTTTCTAAAACAATACAGACTAATGATTTTAGGATAGTGATGGAGCGCTAGGGCTGGTCACAGTTGCAGCCGCTGCACCCCTGGTAGTTCTGCCACTGACTCCAACATGTAGAGGGACTACAAATCTCAGCAATACATTATATAGCAATGCAGAATGCCATCAGCTATAGAGGATTAAAAATCCCAGCAATACATTTGAAAGCAATGCAGAATGCCATCAGCTATAGAGAACTGCAAATCCAAGCAATACATTATACAGCAATTCAGAATACCATCAATTATAGAGGACTGCAAATCCCAGCAATACATTATACAGCAATGCAGAATACCACCAACTACAGAGCACTACAAATGCCAGCAATATATTATACAGCAATGCACAATAATATGAAGTTACATACTCTGTGTTGCTCACCAGGGCTGTGCGGCATCTCAGCATGCTGTGCGGGGTCTGTCCGGGGCTCTGAACGGTCACACCAGCGCAGTGTGCGCTCTCGCCAAGGCTGTATGGGATGTCACCAGGGCTGTGTGCGAATCTCACCAGGGCTGCGTCCGAGTCTCACCAGGGCTGCATGCGAGTCTCATCGGGGCTGCTTGCGGTCTAACCAGGGCTGTGTGCGGGTCTCAACATGGCTGTGTGGTCTCACCAAGGCTGCATGCAGGTCTCACCAGGGCTGTGTGCGGGTCTCACCGTGACTGTGTGCAGTCTCACCAGTACTGCATGCTTTCTCGCCATGGCTGGGTGCGGGTCTCACCAGGGCTGCGTGCGGGGTCTCGCCATTGCTGTGGGGGGTCTCACCAGGGCTGCGTGCAGTCTCACCATAGCTGTGTGGTCTCACTAGGGCGGCCAAGTCTCTTGTGCAGACGGCCAGGTCTCATGTGTGGGTGGCCGGTACTCATGTGCGGGTGGTGGGATCTCATGTGCAGTCGGCGGGAGGACATGTGCAGCCAGACAGCCGCGAAGGTCCCCACGAGGCTGCCAGGAGGTCACCAGCAAGCACGGGACCTTCCGGCAGCCGAATGCATTTAAACATTTAAAGCATTGTTATCTATGCTTAGTACTCGAGAAATTTGTCCGGAGTTCTGCTGTAAACCTAAAACCAAAAATGTAATAATAATATAATGTATTGCCGCTTACAAATCATTACTTGTGGTGGCTGCATTAGTTTACTTTTTAGGCTTTTATTCCTTTTTCACCTGGTGATTTGACAGGTAATACACTTCCTGTCTTAGGGTGCCTCCACTCTCTGAACAAGCAATGGAGCTACCCTTGGACAGCTGCATTGCCAGCCTGTGGAGAGGGTAGTTTTTAATACACTAGCATCATTTGATGGACTTGGATAATAAATGAAGTCTGAACTCCAGCTAACACTTTTTAAGCAGTTACAACAACATGTCTGTGAAGGTTCTCATTCATCCAGGCCATGGTATATCTGTAAAAAAAAAAAAAAAGTAAGTCAAGGCAAATGGACCTGCTGTATTTTTCTTGAAGACATTTCACTGGTCATCCAACCAGCTTTCTCAATTTATAATGACTTGTACAAAAATTATCTGGGAATAAATATGATGAATGTTACTCCAATCCACATAATCTGTTAGTCGCAACCAGGTATTGATTGCATTTGCATAATTAAAGTCTAGGAGGCGTTATTAACTTGCCCAGGTGTTAAAACAGTATTGTATGTGGCAGACAATAGATGTCTCACCCCCCACCTCTATTTAAGTTTGGCTTCTCCATTTTTACATAAATGGCCTCTTTCACACCTCTATTAAACCAGTCCTCCTCCCTGTCTAGGATGCGTACTTGACTGTCTTCAAAGGAGTGACCTTTTTCCTTTAGATGTAGGTATACTGCTGAATCCTGACCAGAGGGTTTGGCTCTTCTATGCTGTGCCATACGCTGGTCTAGCTGCTGTTTTGTTTCACCGACATACAATTCTGAGCACTCCTCACTGCACTGGACTGCATACACAATGTTGTTCATCTTGTGTTTTGGCGTTGGGTCTTTTGGGTGAACAAGTTGTTGAATCAGTGTATTGCTGGGTTTAAAATAGACAGGGATGTGTCTTGTTTAAAGTGACAGTACCTGTCTAGGATGCGTACTTGACTGTCTTCAAAGGAGTGACCTTTTTCCTTTAGATGTAGGTATACTGCTGAATCCTGACCAGAGGGTTTGGCTCTTCTATGCTGTGCCATACGCTGGTCTAGCTGCTGTTTTGTTTCACCGACATACAATTCTGAGCACTCCTCACTGCACTGGACTGCATACACAATGTTGTTCATCTTGTGTTTTGGCGTTGGGTCTTTTGGGTGAACAAGTTGTTGAATCAGTGTATTGCTGGGTTTAAAATAGACAGGGATGTGTCTTGTTTAAAGTGACAGTCAGCACCATAAGATTTTTATTTAACCTCACCAAAGTGAAGCTGAAAGCTACAAAGTGGCTTGAAGCTGGCTGAACTTTTGCAAATGCTTTGTAAAAGCTTGCTGTACACACTGTTCTCAAACAATCTTAAGCCTATATTTAAAAGTCCATATAGTGAATCAGGTGTTGTGCAAACACTTTTGATGCAGTGCATGAAGTCTGATCATGCTTGGGACACATGTTTAGGCTTTAGGTCAGGCAGCTTGGAACGCATCAACATCTCCCTATTAGTAACAACAGCTTGGATCATTACACTCCCCAGTATACCCAGTATACTTGCATGTGCACACGAGTGTGCTCAGAGTGTAAATTTAAATATTTTAAAAGAAGTATATTTTTAGATCAGATAACATTCCTTTATAGAGAGTCACTACTCCTGTACTGATTGTATTATGAATGTATTAATGGAGAATTTGAACACAGATCATAGGGTATCAAAGTGTCAGCTATATGCACAAAGCCTCAAGACATCTAATACTAAAAAATTGATCTCACATTAAATTAACTTGGTAAAATGGGAGAAACTCACGTTTGCCCTGGTAACTTCAACACTTTTATAGAGCTGCAGCTAACGATTATTTTCAAAATCGATTAGTTAGCCGATTATTAAGTTCGATTAATCGGTTAATCGGATAAACAATAAAATACATTTTTAAAAATGGCTCCAGTGATGGACTACTAGTTTGTATTGAAATTGCACTCCATCACAGGAGCAAGCTTGGAGCGGTGGAAGTAAAAAAGAAAAAAAATAGTGTGGTGTGCAATATAGTGAAAAGGAAAGTGTAAAATTATACAGCAATGAATGCAGAATGGCACCGACTATAGAAGACTACAAATCCCAGCAATAGTACATTATACAGCACAATGCAGAATATCACCAGCTATAGAGGACTACAACAAATCCCAGCAATAGTACATTATAGCTGGTGGTATTCTGCATTGTGCTGTATAATGTACTGTTGCTGGGTTTTGTAGTCCTCTATAGCTGGCGGTATTCCGCATTGCGCTGTATAATATATTATTGCTGGGATTTGTAGTCCTCTATACAGCGCAGTGCAGAATATCACCAGCTATAGAGGAATACAACAAATCCCAGCAATACATTATATAATGTATTGCTGGGATTTTTTTTATTCCTCTATAGCTGATGGTACATTGCTCTGTATAATATACAGCACAATGTACCATCAGCTATAGAGGAATACAAATCCCAGCAATACATTATAGAGCACCATGTGTGGAAAAGTGCAGGCTTAGCTGAGCAGTCTTCCAGCAACTTGCTTCTGAGATTGGACCTGTCTATTGGTGGCTGTCATCCCCCCACACCTGCTCCTCCTTACTACATCTCCCCGCGTCCCTGTGCCGATCGTGGATGTGGGCGGGCAGTGAGTGTAAGGCGGGGAGGAGGTGCGGTGTGAAGAGCGTGGATGCGGGCGGGTCAGGCAGTGACGAGCGTGAGGTGATGAGGAGGTGCAGCGCACAGCGTGTGTGGAGCCGTGAACAGGGCCAACTGATCGGAAGCCGATTAATCGATTATTGAAAAAGTTGACAACTTTTTCAATAATCGATTATAATTGATTATGTCGATTAGTTGTTGCAGCCCTACTCTTTTATGTTTTCATTTTGGCACTTTGTTCACCAACATGATTACTTAGTTTGATCTGGCTACTTTGACTCACAAACTCTGGATGATCTGACCTTGCCTAATATATTATCCAAGACCCATCCCACCTGTCCTCCCCCATTGTGTTTGATGATCATTCTTTTGTTCCTTTATGTCGTCATTAGCTAAGTATTTAGTAACAACAGACAGGCCTGTGACCTGTTAGCATCGCATACTGGTTTCTAACCGTGGTTCCATGAAAAAAATTAATTGTTGCCTTAATACCAGGGTATGGTTGTGTTTCCGCTGCTCAATTGAGAATTATTCAAGTGTTATAGCCATATCTATACTGTGTGTGTGTGTATGTATGTGTGTGTGTATATGTATATATCCACAGGGGTGTGGACATTTTTGAAAAAACTACCTGTCCAAGGACAAAAGCGGGGGGCCGAATCTACTTGTCCCTCATGACAATTTACTTGCCCTGATACAAAAATTTTTTTTTTAACCAAAACCGTATTTAGCAGTGCTAAGAAGCGCTTCTCATTGGTCAGTGCCGTCAGGTGACCACGTTGACCAACAAGTGCTTGCAATTTGCGAGCGAAATTCAGAATACATGGAACAGGTACAGATAGTACACTCGTACTGGTGGACGGGAAGGACCAGTCGCCGAAAGGTAATTATAGTGGGAGGGAGATCTGTGTGGGTAATTCCATTTTCCCAAATTACTTGGGAAAGTAAATATACCCTTCAGGGTTGGTGCAGACTTGGGGATTCCCAGGACGTGCGATCGTGTGCGGTTGCATACAGCTTTTGCATCCACATGTATGCGGTTACATCTGTGTGGCAATCGCTGAAAAAAAAGGTAGATGTACCTATTTTCACGACATGCACCGCGCAGTGTTTTCAACCGTGATCGTGTGGGATCGCCCGGGCGGTATTGCAGCAGGAAAACGCGCTATCTGCCCGGTAGACTGGGATGCCATTAGAAAATAATGGCACTGACAGTACGGTGGTATTGTGCGATTCCGTGCACGAACCCAGCCATCCGCTCGGTTTCGTGCACGATGACCGGGCAGTCACGGATCGCACACCACCGCAGACCGCTCTGGCAGTGCCATTATTTTCTAATGGCACCCCAGTCGTGCCAGGCAGATTGCGGTGTTTTCCTGCAGCAATACCGTCCTGCCCGTGCGGTTGCACACGATCGAAGTTGAAAACACGCGTTTATTCGCATGCAGATGGGGCAGCGGTGCTGGTTTTCATTTTTTCAATTTTTATTTACTTTGTAAAACGTTTTTATTTGTTTTATTATTTTTACTTCATCGCCTTTTTATTTTTTAAATTTTAATTTAGTTAAATGTTTAACTATTATTTATTACTTTTTTTTAAAAAAACCTTAACTGTATTGCTATCACACAGTGATAGCTTTTGGAGGTGACAGGTTCTCTTTATTCACAAACTTTATTCTCTTTATTATACGAATTCCACACCCCTTATCCATATATATATATATATATTAGATTAGATGCCAATTATTATTATTGTATAGGATTTATATAGCGCCAACAGTTTGCGCAGCGCTTTGCAATATAAGGAAGACATTACAATCACAATACAATTCAAGACAAGATGGTAAGGAGGGCCCTGCCCCTGAGGGCTTACAATCTAAAAGGAAGGGGCAAGTGATACATGAGGAGGTAGCTGTGTGGGGATGAATTGTTTGAGAACGTGATGGTTCAGTGGTTAGGTTGAGGTGGGTCGCTCCTTAGGGAGAAATCAGGTGGAGCATGTCCTTTTTAAACCTGAGACGTCTAGGGTCTGGTGTTCCGCTAATAACATGTGCGGTTTTATCATGATAAGATCAAAAGTGCTCTCTGTGGCTTTCAGGAAGATGTTCTGGAACCCCATGTGTCGTGTAATGGACTTAAAACGTTAGTTAAGATATTTGAAATCAATCATTCATCTGTAAGAAAATAATCTACAAGTGGCGTACAGTAGATTTTAAACGACTACTAATTTGCCCAAGAGTGGTCAGGCTAGCAAATTCAGCCCAAGACGTGACTGTTTGTTACTAAAAAGAAAGCCTCCAGGAAACTCAAAAATGTTATAGTGGGATCAGCAGGTACATTTTGCAACAGTTTTAATCAGAAACAGATTGCACCAATTTGACCTGCATGAAACACGTGCCAAGAAAAAGCCTTTGCAAAGACCAGGCCTTCTGGAACAATGTGCTGTGAACTGATAGATCAATGATAGAGTAGTTTGACCACATTAATATAAACATGTTTGGCACAATGCAAAGATAGGATTTCAGGAGAAGAACCTCATACCAGCTGTGAAGCATGGTGGTGCAAATACTATGCTTTGGGATTACTTTGATGCTTCAGTGCTTGAAGTGTGCTTGATAAGAATGTAAAGCCATCTGTCCGAAAGTGTAACTGGAAATGGATCATTCAACACAATAATGATCTGAAACACGTCAGAAAGTGGCTTAAAAAGAAGATATTTAAAGTGAAGGACTGGCCTAGTCAAAGCCTTGATTTTGAGACAGCATTCAAATGTTGTGGGGGAAGGAGGGGGATTTGAAACAGGCAGTTCATGCAAGAAATCCCACAAATGTTTTGCAACCAGAGGAATTTTTGAGTGGTCAAAAATTTCACAGACTCTATGTCAGAGACTGGTGGGCAGTTACACAAATTGCCTAGAAGTTATTTCTGCTTAAGCGGGAGCTGTCAGCTTCTGAGGCCAAAGGCGCACTTACTTTTTACATAGCACACTATTACATCTATTTATACTTTTGTGGAATAAATGATTGAGAAGGAAAATGTTTTTCATTCAGATACTATGTTTGCTCAGTTAAATATATATTTTATCGGGCTATTGGCATACTTTCCAGCTTTGTGACTGTCATTCAATTTAAAAGTAAAATACACAATACTGATGAAAGCCAGTCTATCTAGAGTGCTCCATGTGACTGATGCCAATTATGAAGTGGATTTGTGTTACTTTATATAGCAAGTATGCCATGGCATTCCGATATTTTGTAATTGTCTGATATTAAATCTGATCATCTGAAAAAGTTGATTTTATTTTTCTGCTTTAATGGGTTACTTCGATTTTTTTATGTGTTATTATTTAAATTTTGACAGTTATTCAGAGAGAATTAATGTGTTTTTTTTTTCCATTTCGAATACTCTGCAGGTAGCCTCAGATGTCTATTCGGTTTGTTAACATTAAGTCAACAATTTCTGAGCTCCTTACAGGCTGGAGTAATGGGCTTTGGCAGCACTGTTGCAGTGTGCAGTACAACCACTCACTGGGAAAGCGAGCAAGCTTGACTAATTCCCAGCAGTAATAACTTCATAACTCTATTTTCTACTTTCAAGTTTAGAGGTAATGGTTTCATGCTGTTACCTTTGGTTGTATGATACTACGAAGAGGGATCAAATATTACTTATGTATGCATAAATAAACAGATCCGATTAAAAGTGTTCATTCAGCAAGGCTTTCATCAGACGAAATCGGTCTTTTTTAAGATGTGGAAACTCGGAATATATTACCTACAAATAAGAATGCAGAATAGCTCTTTTGTACATTGAATCAAATGTTTATTCAATATTTACATTTTGAAGCAATTTGTTAGACGCCATGACTGGCTTTGTGCATTTGTAACACTTAAAATATCTAACTAAAATTCAAACTAGTTCAAAGGAAAATATATACAGGTGAAACTCGAATAATGAGAATATAGTGCAAAGTTCATTTATTTCACTAATGCAACTTAAAAGGTGAAACTAATATATGAGATAGACTCATTACATGCAAAGCAAGATAGTTCAAGCCGTGATTTGTCATAATTGTGATGATTATGGCTTACAGCTCATGAAAACCCCAAGAACCCCAAATCCACAATCTCAAAAAAGTAGATTATTACATGCAATCAATAAAACAAGGATTGTACATAGAACAATATCGGACCTCTGAAAAGTATAAGCATTCATATGTACTCAGTACTTGGTTTGGGCCCCTTTTGCAGCAATTACTGCAATTACTTTTGCATGATATTCTAATTATTCGAGTTTCACCTGTAGAATGATCATTTTGAATAGTAAATGTATTTATTGCATAATGGCAGTACCACTAGATGTTGTATGACAGAGAAAAGTCCCCATTGTACTTAAACAATTATAAAGAATTAAAAAATTCTTTATAAATGATGAAATATGAGCGTGCACAAAATCTGTCCTTTAAAGTTCAGTTTTTACTTGCAACTGCATCTGACTAGAATGTCAGTTTTATTGTAGAAATTAATACAAAAATTCAAATAGAAAATTAATTAAAATAAGATGACCATTTTACACAAAATTATACAGAGTTTCGCAAGTGCTATTAGTGGAAGACAAACTGGATATGTAATCTGATCTTAGAGTCGTTCAGACCCAACTAACTGGTGTCAGGGTGAGTCACTTCTGTCCATAGACTGTAGTGTATTTCTATTGCCTCCCCCTTTTCTCCACAAAGATCACTTATACCAGTGTCAAGCTATGAATCAGAAGTCACCAGCAGTTTATGGTTGTAAAAAAACCCATACCAATATACTGATGTTTTTGCACTGCATAGATTTCTTACTTTAAGGCCAATGGTGAAAATACACCAAGAGGGCACAAAAGTGGGTCACAACCCCGTGTTCAGTTGGTCACCGCTTGCCTTCCACTTTGCTGGGTGAGAGGCTTCTCAGCCTCCCCTAGTGCAGAACTCTCCATTCCATCGCAGTGCGACTTAATGACCTAGGACAAATGTGGGTCCTGAGGGTACACAGTTTGAGAACCACTGCCCTAAAATTCAATCAAGTAGTACCCTATATGACATCAAGATGATATCATATTCCCACCATATGCAATAATACAAATGCACATAAAACAAAAGATCAAAAAAAGGCAAAACAGAATAAGATAAAGAAGCAGTAAAAGAGCAATAAATGCAGTATGTCATTCCATTATCAAAGATCTATCTTATGACTCAATTGTGAGATAACTTTGTTAGTCTATGGGGCAGCGTTAGCATTGCTAGTTAGTAGGAGCACATGTTTCATAAAATTCTCATATTTGCTCTGTCTGCAAAGAGGCCGATAAGAAGTGTTGCTTGTTTCTGCATTACAAAGGGCACTGCACTGCATTGCTTGGTTACTGTAGTCCGTGTTTCGTATATGTGCTGGTATAATGTATGTGCATAACACGGTGTGTGGCCTACATTGCACCAAGGCAAACAGCCTATGTACTAGTTTTGGACAAATGAAAACTCATTAAAGAGTTAAAGTAGAACACTACTGAATTAAACACCAAACTTTGACCACAATTGTAACTTTTCAACATTTTAGAAAAATTTATATTTGCTATTCTTACACAACCTTACGTTGTATGATGCTGACATATTACACAGTGCTGCACAATTCATATAGAAACATTACCATCAATTCTGGCTTCTAAGGGAGCTTATACTGCAATTTCCCTACCTTGCTTAAGAGGTTTTAGTCTGTCCATCATGCAAGCTTAAAGTCACCCTGTGGCTATTCTAACGAAACTCAGTGAGTGCTACCTTGTAAAAAAAAAAAAACATATCTATTGTGGGCATCGTGGTTCCTCATGCTGATCCCTATATCATTGCAGGGCATGGTAGTCATGTAGGGGTTATAAAGAGGAACCACAGCACCCAGCAGAAGAACATTAACCCACACACCAGGAAGTTGAAAACATACCCAGAGGTTTGAAGTTTTTAAGTATAAGTGACATTAAAGTCAAAGATTTTTTTCCCCTCCCCCAATGTTAATTAAAGCACTTACCTTAAATTATGTTTCTTAATCCGATCTTCTTCTTTCCTGATGTTTTCATCTGTCCTTCTGTCTGTCTATAGACTTACCTTGTGTCTCTCTTCGTCTCCCGGTCAAAAATGTGAACTGCGCATACGCCTGCCCCAAGATGCTTTGCGGCCGACTGTCACAGGTCGGCTCAGTAGATCGGGAGGTGAGCGAACTGCCGTGACAGGGAAGGGGCTGGATTCCCCCCTCCCCGCTCCGATCCGCCAGCGCTGACTGGCGGAACGGACTGGGGAGGGGGCGGGTACAGCTGGCTCTGCCTTTATATAGGCAGAGCCAGCTGTCAGTCACGCAGCTGGGCGGATCCCGGCACAATTGTCGGGATCCGCTTCAGCTGCGGCGTCTCAGTATACCGTGAGCTACAGCTTGCGGTATACTGAGCCTAGGGTGACGGGAGGACGCTAGTTTGTGTCCTCCCGTTACCCTAAGGAGAACTATGGGGAAAATACTTAACCCAATAGTTCTCCTTTTTTTTTTTTTTTTTTTTACACTTTTTGCATATATCTACTGCTTGCTAGCAGTAGATATATGCAAAATCACCTGAGGGTTTATTAACCCTTTAACAGCTGCTTCTGGAGCTCTTGAATAGTGCAACAGTGCAAACATTTCCATTGCCTTCCACTGGATTGGTAAGCTTTTAGCCTATTCTTTTACAGGGTGACATTCACTGAGTTCCATTAGAATAGCAACACTGTAACCTTTTGTTTTACCCCAGTTTAAAAAAAAACACCTTTTCTTGGTAACAAAGTAAATTTTGACATAAATTTTGAAATCCTACAGCTTCAAATTATTTGTGCTAATAAACATGTATGATGTGAATGTACATTATGTAAAGCACTGCATAAATTGGTGGTGCTATATAAATACCTGAAATAAACAAATAAATGTAAGGCAATACTTCTCCTGGGAACAGTCAGGTTATCTATAAAGAGTACAGCTGGAGTCTAGCATTTTAACCTTTTTATTGTCAGTAAAACCCCTATTTCTAGGTTCTTGAAAATATTCACTGCCTCATAAATTAGACTTGCCGGCTTCTGAATTTTATAGCCATTTATCCATCTTCATATTAAAAGCTAAATTCTAGTCTAAATTATAAATAGAGTTTCACCTACTATAAAAAAATTTACTCCTGCTTAGCCAGTTTTGTGATTCAACCGCCACTGCTGACTAGTATATTCGGGCAGGGGAGCTCCGTTTCCTCAATTAAGCTTGGTCTTTGGCCCAACCCAGCCTGGTAATTGAACAGTAAAGGAGCATCAAGACACTGAGGAGGTTATTGCTTTGCTTAGTCTGCTTTCTTCCACTGAATCAAGCTCCCAACTTTAGATTGGCTGTACACAATGTTTTGCATGTTCCTAAATACATTTTGAACTGGATTAAACAATTTTCCCTTAGATTGGCTTTATGAAATCATAGAATTATTTCTGTTTTGGCTATAGTAGAGTACTAGCTGGCAATAGAGCTGGCTTCAAGGAGTAGGGTTGCAACAACACTATAATACTTATATTGCAAGTGTGTGTGTATATGTATGTATCTGTGTGTGTGTGTGTGTGTGGTGTGTGTGTGTGTATAAATATACATACGGTATATAAAATTTTAATTTCAGCTTTCTTTCCACTGATGAAAAGCGATAGATCAAAGTGTTGTGACAAACAACATTTTTTTTTATTCTTTTGACAAGAAAACCTTCCCTGTAAAAACCTGCAGAAGCTAGTGAAAGAAAGCTTGGCAGGGCTCTATTCTTTGATTCCTAATTAACACCTTCAGTCTAGGAAGAAGACTAACAGAAATACCATAAAATGTTGCAGCTGCATTGTTATTCCGCTTGGTTGGTTTGTTAAAAGTCGGCAGCTGAAGTAGAAAAGAACTCTCAATAGATGTTTTGTGTTGTGCCCAAGGAGGTGAAAAAAGGCAACCATTTTATTTCCAAATAGGCAGCTGGCAAGATTGTGTTAAATACAGCTAAATGTAAGATTTACTATCAATTTCTAGTAATTGATTATAAATAAAGATTGGGTTAACCTAGCTAACTTCCTCACAGTCACGCATTCTTTGGCTGAGAGATTTCTGGAGAGGG